>NW_009621673.1:43995-53418 GCF_000690535.1 Cariama cristata
GCCTCGTCCCCTCCTGGGGAGCCAGAGGGGACATCAGCTGCCAGCACGAGCTGCACTCACCCAGCATCACTGCTGTTCCCGCAGAGCAGGGCGTCAAGTGCTCCCTCCAGAAAGTAGAAATTGGCTTTGTAGTTGGGGAAAGAGCAAGACATTGGAAAAAACCCAAAAAAACCAACAAAACAAAACCAAAAACCAACAACAACCAAACAAACATTGACTTTCAAATTCTTGGCAGCTCCTTGCTGTCAGGGAAATTCACTGGATCCCAGTGTTGGACACTGGGTTATCTCCTTTCTGCGGACTTTTCTATTTGAAGTAGTTTGATTCTGTGATTTTGTGAACTACTTGGCAGCAGCTCAGAGAGCTCATGGCATTGTTTCACCAACCCAACTAGATGGCTCCCAAGCCCACAGAGAGCTCTGGAAACGGCCAGGTTGGCCAGGGTCAGGCCTCCTGACCCTGACATTCAGCCAAAGAACCAGGGCTGGTATGTTTTGCTGGGAAAAAAGTACAAAATAGCAGGGCATTCCCAGGGAACACTGAGCGGGGAACCCCAAAAAGGCCTGTGGAAATTGTCTGCTACTGTTCCATGGCTATTGCCTTCCTCCTGCTGCTCCCATGCCAACCAACCCCTACCTGGTTGGGAAAACCACCCTGCTCACAGATCCAGAGCTACAGGAGCTGCCAGGTTTACCTGTCCCTGGGGATGCGTGGATGAGCACCTGGAGATACCCACCCCAGGACATGGCAGAGAGCAGCTGGACTCCATCCTGGGCATCACCTAGCACAGCCCTTCCAGGAGCCACACGGGGATTTCTGGAGCTTCCTCAAAGCATTCCTGGCTCTGCCTGGCTTCTTGCCACCAGGCTTTTATTTAACCTAAGTGGGTTCATCGAGGAGATGTCCCGCTTGTGAAACTCCAGAAGCTATGTTTTTGGCTTGGCCTCAATAGCTGTTAACCTGCACACATGGCCGCAGGGTGCTGTTGCTATTTGCACTGCACTCATTAGATCCTATATATTGAATTTTCACCCCTACCAAGAAGCCTTCCTGTAATTAATACCAGAGCTACTTGTACAGTTGGGCAAAGCAGCTCATCTGAGATGTAACCCGACCTTCCGCTGAGGTCTGTTGAGTGCCCTAAACAAGACATGAAACATCCCTGTGGAGCATCCTGCCACTGTGCAGCTCTGCCAGGCAGATTTTCTGAGATTTTTACATTTTCATGGAATTTAAAAACCCAAACTCAAAGAACAAACGAAAAACCCACTGCACTTTTTTGGGGCAAACTTGTTTCAAATAAGTTGTAGGAAAGTAGCAAATTTGGAGACCTCTTCGAGGACCTGTGCTTGATCCCACCTCTCCCTCTTTCCCCTCCTGTTGGCTGTCATGGTGTTGCATGCAATGCTCACTGCACACAGCTGTACTTGGGGAAGGACCCAGCTATGGTGCAGCAGTGAAAGTGGGTGAGAAATGTCATTCCTGCATCCTTCCCTCTGGTTTTCTACCCAAAGTCCCGTCTACTCCCGGAGGGTTTGGTCTCCCTGCTGTGACCAGCCAGATGGAGCAGCTGTTCACCAGTGCCCACCCTGATGGGGAGATTGTGCCCTCAACTAGTAAGTGGGAGAGATGGAGACACTGTTTTGTCCAGGCCTTCCCATGGTGAAACCTTTCTGGAGGAGTTTAGCTTGCTCAGGTGGACTGCATTTTCCCTGGCAAGGAGGATTTGATCCCTTCTGTCCATCCTGTGAGTATGCACAACTCCTGTTACACCCAGTGGCCACATTTCCCTGCGAAACACCTTGGCAGGAAGATCCATGTGAGCAAACCATCTTGGTCTGACACGGAGGAAGAGCAAGGAAACGTAGGAGCAAACCAGAGTGATGAGTCAATGGAGAAGGGGGTACACGAGCGTTTACCTTCATCGTTGATGTAGGCCTCGAAATCAAAGGTGCTGTTGCTGGTGAAGTTGCTGGTGAAGTTGCTGGTGAAGTTGCTGGTGATGCCATCAATGAAGTTGCCGTAGAACGTTGCATTGGCCAACGTGTCGTTGTCCAGCCTCAAGTCCCCCAGCAGGGTGTCATTGAGGGGGGGCCACCGCACGCACTTCTGCCGGAGGTTCCCCATGAAGAGCTGGAGACCGATTAGGGCAAACACGCTCAGGCAGAAGACGGTGAGGATCATGACGTCTGAGAGCTTCTTCACCGACTGGATCAGAGCCCCAACAATTGTCTTCAGCCCTAGGGGGAAGGCATCACTACTGAGCTAATTGCTCCTTTGCTAATTGTGGAGAACGTGCTATGGCATTCCCAAAAGGTGCTGGATCCAATGGGGACGTGTGGTGTCACCAAGTTCACCCCATGTGCTCAGACCCCCAGCTCTGTGCCCTGTGTTGCATCCCAGCTGTCCCTCTGTCCCCACACATTGCTGGGCAGCATAAACCCTTTCCCCAAAACTGTCACCCTGCCAGCCGAGCCTCCCCATGCCAACCTTAACCTGGGTATCACAAGCCAAAGCCCACCCCAGCCTGGCAGCCATCAATTCCTTTTGGCTTGATGTGTTCTCCAAATGCCACAATCTGGCCTTTTTTGGCCCAAACCACTAGAGTAGACCACTTTGCTGTAGCACATGGAAAAGCCATTTGTCAGTCCAGCTGGAAGATGCTGAGCACTGCTTTCAGCTCCAGAAAAGTCTCAGTGGTCCAACACCCCCACGTGCTGCTGTCCCGTGGGTGGTCGGGAGCCCAGCCAGACCCTCCAGCCTGATCCCTTCAAGCTGGAGAAACCTCAACATGTCCAAGTGAAGCTGACTATGCGACATCTACATTAAGAATTGTAATTAACTCATTTCTCCACCCACCCCCCCCCAGCATTGCTCTTTCATTTGCAGGGGAGAAGACCCGAGGTCTACATGGATGATGGGTGATGCTGGGACTTCCTGATGTTGATCTTAAAAGCAGCTCTGAGCACAGAGCTTTCTCACATGGAGGCAGTTCTCCAAAGAGACCTGATTTTTAGCCCTGTCATCGTGCCAGTTTCCCCCCTCCCCAAACTATTTAGGTAAAACCCTGTTCTCCAAGGGCTTGTCTATGTTGGGAAACTGCTGAGGACAGCCGTCCTAAACCAGCTTATTTTTGCAACTGCTATTTCTGCAGAGCCTCTTGGGGGGATGTCATTCCAGAAAGCAGCAGCAGCTTACGTTTTGCTAAATGCAATTTTTAGCCTGTTTGATAGAGGCAAAAAACATTCAAATAGGAACCCTAACGATCTGGAAATTGCAGGGACGCAAGAGTTTATTCGCCACAAGAAATGATCATTTTCAGTTCAATCTCATGCTTCTTCAAGGGGTCTGACCTATCATTTCTGTGACCTTGCACTCAGTGGTACCAAAGCAGGGTATTGAAATGGTATCAAATTTGGGAAACAACCATCAGAGGTATTTGATAACGTGCTCCTAACACCACAGGCTGGATGTTTGGGGTGAGTTAAACACTCGCCACGTAGCTCTTGCACTAATACCCATTAAATATCTCACCAGAGCAGTCGGCAGTGGAGACAAAACTGAATTTATGGCTCC
Source organism: Cariama cristata (assembly GCF_000690535.1). NCBI lineage: Eukaryota > Metazoa > Chordata > Aves > Cariamiformes > Cariamidae > Cariama > Cariama cristata. The sequence goes on from NW_009621673.1 coordinate 47,572, forward strand.
AAGGACCAAGCAAAGCGTATTGGTTAATCGAGCCCGTAAAGACAACCTGAGCACAAGCCCACTTAAGGCATGTCCAAGGAGCCCTAAAAACAACACATCTGGCTCATCAGGGGCTTTCCCTGGCCAAACAACTGAGTGAGCACAGCTATTTCAAGATGTAAAATCAGCAAGGCCTGACCCAAAAGCTGAATTATGGGGACAATTACTTATAAGTATCGAATACCTTATTTCCTTTGTTTTCTCTAGATCTGTCAAAAGAACAAGGAATTGCTATGAACTGTGGGAAAATCTGAGCTCGAGGAAGGGGAAGATATGGAGAGGGGACCCGTTCTTTAAGTCCCACCTGGTATCACGGTGATGGTTTTCAAGGCACGGAGGACGCGGAAGGTCCTGAGAGCAGAGATGTTCCCCAGGTCCACGAACTCGGTAATGTAGCTGCAGGACAAGACAGGAAAGGGCTTCAAGGGCTCTGCCAGGCACCCACCCCCCTGTTCCTCAGCCCTCCTCCCCAAGGTCCCCCACCTCGGTGCAGTGGCCAGACCTCCTGTCCTTCCCCTATCCCACCAAACTCACGCCATGGAGATGACCATGAAGTCCAGCCAATTCCACGGGTCACGCAGGAATGTGAAGCTGTCGATGCAGAAGCCTCTCGACAGTATCTTGATGAGGGACTCAAAGGTGTATATCCCAGTGAAGGTGTATCTGAAATGGGAACGGTGACTCATGGGATGCTCACCTGAGTCCAAGGGCCAGCTCAGGATGAGGTTTTGTCCACTCCTGCCAGTGGGACCACCTTGGGGATCTGAGTTTGGGGGCTCACAGTCAATGGGCTGCTGAATTCTTGGGGTGCTTAGGCACTGCGGGAGGTTTTCACCTCATCTTGTAAGGCCAGTTGGGACATCTTGAGGTACCAATCCCTTTGGTGACTATTCGCCAACACCTCTGATCACTGCTGATGTTGCAACACCACCATGCTCTCTGTAAAACCCTACTGAGACCTAATTGTGCAGAACCACAGCAGAAAATGGTGGATTTTCCTCTCCTCACCTGGGGCTGGTTGTCCATGCGCCTTGGACTGGTGTATCTGCTCAGCATCTCCAGACTGTCACTGCTGACCCAACCCAACCTGCTCTGCAGTGGTCTCCTGTTGCAGGGACCCCACCAGACTTTGGGCAGCTCTGAAACACTCCCACTCCTTGCAATGCCTAATGCAGAGCATGGACATCCCTTCTGAGATCAAGAGGGCCACCAGCACCTCCCAGTGACATCTCTCCTCCTCTGAAGGGTGGCTGGATCCCAACACCCCCCTCTCAGCCTTGGTCGTGTCCCTCCTGAGGATGGCCAAGCTGGGATGGCCCTCGTGGCTGGGGGAGGTTGCGGGAGGCAGGGACTTACTCCACGTTCTTGGACCACGCCGGGGGGTTGCTCAGCGTCATAAACACACAGTTGGTTAAAATCGTGATCATGATGAACATGCTGAATAATTTAAAACCTGGTCAAGGAGAAATGCTGCGGCTGTTGCTTAGATTCCCCTGTTCACACAATTATGAAGCCAAGCACCCCTGTTCCTCTTGTCCTGGCTCCCACCTTGGTTCTGTGCCCTGACCTGCTCCTCCTGCAGCCCTCTCCCGGCTCGGTCCTGTGCTCACACTTTCCCCATAGTCCACCTGCTCCCATGCACGGTCCTGGCCCCTGCCCTCCCTTTCTGCTCCCCTCCCCATCTCCATGGTGCTGGCTCTGCCTCCCTTCTTGTCCCCTGTGCTCCTTCCTCTCCATCACCCCAGGACACTATTTTCCCCACTTGCATGATCCCTCTGCCACAATCATCCCCTCTTTTTCCTCCGACCTCCTGGCCACCAACCCCAGCTGGCATCAGCGCTCTATTGTGATCACTTCCCACCCATCCTAGTGCCCTCTTGTTCTTGGGGTCCTTCCCTGTCTTTCCATCTCTGCATGTCTCACGCCAAAAGCCCCAGCAGTGCCCAAGTTGCCTCCTTCTCTGTACCCCAACGTCCTGGTTCCTCTGCCTTCCCTCTCCCAAAGCATCCTTTGAGATCCCCAATTCACCCACTTCCCAGGTGGGACAGGATCCCCTGACCTGTAAACATTTTCCTTCCTTTCCACGTCTCTCTACACCTCAGAGACCTTGAACCTTATCCTAGAGAGCTCCACCACTTCGGTTTCTTCCCTTCTTCAACGAAACCGATTCCTCTCTTCTCCAAGCAAGACTGAGCTCTTGGTGCCACCAAGGTGCTCAAAGCCTTCAAGCACCCACTCCTTGGGAAGGGACCAAAGCACTGGGATGGCTGGACAGTGGGTCCTGGCCATGGTGGGGGCCAGCCCAGGAGATTTGCTCACCACGCCATCATGAAACACTTCTCCCAGCCCTCCCTCAGCGCTGCTTGCACTCTGAGCATCAGGGTTTGACCTGGCAATGGAGCAGCATCACAGAGGGCAAGGATATGAATGGATAAGCACTTTGATGGCTCCTCTGCGGATGGGGTGGAAAGGGCCCAGCAGGTAGAGGGCAGGGGTTGCCGAGAAGCGAAAGATGGACTTCCCTTTGTTGAGGACTATGAACGTCTGTGAAGAAAAGAAAGGAGGGAGATGGGTTAACCCTTCTGCATATCCCCAAACACCCATGGATCAAGTGCTGCCATTATAGGTGAGACCTCTACACATGTTTTGGATCTCCAAAGGCTCAGGACTCTGCCAAGGAACAGATGCTCTGCTTTGGAGGAGAAGCAACCGCAGCAGTCTGGTGCTGCGGATCACCACATGGGCTCAGATGAGACCCTGGGTCATGGTGGAAAGAAGAGGAGGTCCATGCTTTGGTCTTTTTCTTGGGACTTAAATCTAATGCCAAGTCTACCCATGGGCTAAGCTTTGCCCTTCACCTCCTTATCCTTGTAGAAAGGGTCCAGATCCTCCAGGGGGGTCCCAATGAGCTCCAGCGGTGGGTCACCATAGATGAGGGGCAGGTTCTTGCCGGCTTCCAGGTCGCTGCTGGGCTTGATCTCCTCTTCCTCAGGCAGCTCTATTTGCTGCCGCTTTATCTTGAGCGCCTTTGCCTCAGCGATGCGCTGCTTGATGGCAGCCAGCGAGGCGGGGGTGAAGGGACGGAGGTTCTCGGGGCCCGGGATGTGCGGCAGGCCGGCCATCCTCTCATTCTGCTTCCGGGACACGCGCGCCCAGCCTGCTGGGGAGAGGGGGGCTGAGAAGGTAATGCTGTTTTGGGGCATTTTTGCTCAGCCCTTGAAGCCGGGTGGCGGCAGCATCTCGGTGGGTTTTTGCCAACAGGTTTATTGCAGAAATATTGAACTTGCACGAATGACTATTACGCATGGATGACTTACAGATGGAGCACCCCAAGTACTCCTCCTCTTCCTCCCAGACCCCCATTCAGCCTCCCATCAAAAAGCACCATCAGGTTGAGCACCATATGAGCTGAGCAGTTGGTGTCCCTGGCACCAGCTGGCTGTTGTTAGACATGCAATTTCACAACCAAGGCAGGGTTGTTCAACAAAAGAAACCACCTTCAGCATCAGTGGCATCTCTCCAGCTGTCTCCCCTTTGCAATATGCTGCAAGGCATTGGCAACTTTCCTCCCACACCTTGTGCAAGCAACCTGTGGTGCCCAGGGCAAGAGATTCCTCAGCCAGAGGATCTCAGTCCTGCAGGGTCAGCACCCATCAATAGGAAACTCGAGTAACCCGCAGTGCTGGATGGCTCCGCTCCCAAGAGGAAGGGGTTAAAAATCTTATCTTGAGCCAAAAAACAAGGCAATAATGGCATTTTGTTATGTTATAGAGACAAGGATGACTCCCCAGACAGGAACAGGATGGGCCATTTGGGAGAGATAAGGGTGGCTCCAGTGAGCAGCAGAACAACAAAAGGGGCTGGAGAGAGCAAAGTGGGGACCGGACGGGGGCTGGAGGAACAGGCTGCCATGCCCTGAGCAAGGCTGAAACGCCTGGCAAAGGCTTCCTAGACACCAGAAAGGTTCTTTCTTTGAGTCACCTTGCCTTGGCTTCACCTCCTTGTCTGTTTGACCCATAAACACCAGCTTATGTCAGAGATGAACCCAATATACCGTAACACTTGATCCTACTTCGCAGGGATTCTGGGATAGATGCACCTCTGTGCCTCATCCTCCTCAAAATGAGCATCCCACTGGCAAACAGTGACTCCTCCATGCACCAAGACTTCACATGATGCTGCTGAGCACCTACCCCCAAAAAAGCTTTAGGATCAATACTCCTCACAGCCCTAGCCCTGCCATGCTGAGAGCTGGAAACCTTCAGCCCTTTGTAATTTAGAAGAACTGGACATTTATAGCCCTGATTGGAAGAGGGGCTCTGGGTGCATAATGATATCGGCACGTTCCTATGGTGATTATAAACCCAAGTGATAACGGCAAAGGGAGGTATTGATTTCAAGCAGCACAGGATAACTGTGTTTTAGAAACCACCATGCTCTCTCACTATCAATGCTGAATTGAATCTTGGTGTGCAAAATGGATTTTCTTCTGCCAAGGGCAGGCACTCCCCACAGCAGCACAGCATTGCAGTGGTATTAATGGTCACCACCCCATCACATCCAGCCCCAGGGATGAAGCAGGGACTGGCCCCCAGCTGCAACGTCTCTTGGGCAGAGACCACCTTCACCACAGTGATTCAACAGCCCCTTTGTGGCTCCAGCACCAGGGCTTTGATGCACATTCAAAATGCAGCTGGTAGAGGGATGGGAGCAACTTGCTGCCTTTGGGAACAGGGCAACCTTAAAAAAATAAATAAATCAGGTGGCTAGAGCACTACTTTTTGTATTTAAACCTGTTTTAGAAAAGGAGAAGTTTTGTCCTTGCTGAACAGGGTTATCTAATAGGATAAACTCAATCACGTCACCGTAAAGTGGAGTCCAGCACTATCTACAACCCAGGTTGTGGCCTAAACCGTTGCAAAACAGAGAGCCCGGAGCAGTTATCCCGGGGAGGCACAGCCCTGCCTCACCCCAGGCCCACTGGACCCCAAAGGCGGGACCTCATCTATGCGAGCAAAAAGGGAATTTTTGCCACCACGCATCTTTGCAAGGGGACAGTGCCCATGGCAGCAGGTCAGCAGGGTACCACCAGCGCTGCTTCTCCTCCAGAGTTATTCTGGATTTACATCCATTTCACACTCTACTTGAGCAGCTCTGGAAACCTGCCCTTTGCATTCCCTTGACACCAGTGGCCTCACAGCTCAAGCCAAAAGCACGGGGCTGCGTCTGGCTCTATCGCCCTGAGTCCCACCAGGGATGCACTGATGCGCGCTCCAGCAGGACCCACAGCACCCGTGGTGGGACCAACCCACCCCATCTCCTGGGGACTCTGAGGACTCACAGGAGCTCGTTGGTCTAGGCAGCCTCAGTTTCCCTGGAAATAAGGGTTTTGCAGAGCTGTTAGGGTAAACCCACATTATGGGCCATGCCAGCGCTCTGTAGCGCTCCAGCCCCTTCAGCAGCACACTGCTCTCCGAGGCTTTGGTGCATGGGGTGCTGCATGGTCCACGTCTTCCCTGGAGCCTCCCACTGGGTGCTGCCCCTCCAAATCCCCAGCAATTCCTTGTCCCTGCTTGCTGCCGGAGGTGGCTGTGCCTCCAGCTGCCACCAGCGATCACCGATCACCACAGGAGTCAGATTTCTGCAGCCCCATGACTCTGCTCATTCCTCCCCCAGCAAGAGCGGGTGCAGGAGGGGAGCTTGACCGAGCAGCACCAGCTTTGCTTTCAGCTCGTGTCTCCTCTTCCTCTCACTGGGCTGAAGCCATTGTGCTGTGCCACGTTGACCTGGCTGCTGGTGGAGCAGCCT
>NW_009621673.1:53432-61178 GCF_000690535.1 Cariama cristata
TGGCAGCAACAGGCTTATAGCCATGGCGGGAGATGCTGAGTGTTGGTAGCACTTCCCAAGGCTAAGCAGGGGGTCCTCAAAGGGGATGTTACTCTAGGCATGGAAATGCTTTGTGGCTTTTTGGGGTCTTTTGCAGCACCTGGTCCTGCTCTGACCCCTCTGAGGCTGCCCAGAGATAGTGGGATGACCCTAGGGAGCAGCATCAGGACTTAAACCTACGTCCGGCTCCCGCACACCACAGCCCTGGAGCCATCAGCATCTCTGGTTCATCGCTGCTTCCCAAAAGAGAAGGAGCCAAAAGCAGGCTCTGCGAGGGGCTCAGCCCAGCACCCCTCTCTCCCCCAGTGAGCCCAGTTCCCACATCAGTGGGTGTGGGAGACAGTGTGGGGTAGATACCTGGGTCCCACCACCCCAAGAAGTGGGGACCATCCACTGGGATGGGTGAAGAGCCTCTCTGTTCCCAGCCTGGCACATCCTGGGACATTTATAGCAGCTGCTATAAATAACCAAGATCAAACTCTTTGCACCTCTGATAGGTAAAAGCAGCTCAGGCACAGCAATGGGTGCTGCCCTGGGCACGAGTCATCCTCGTGGTCCCACAAGGCTCTGCCCCAGCTCTCCCCAGGTCCTGGGTGGCCCCTGAGTCCCTTATTAAAGGCAGACTCTTGCTCCATCGACTTTCCTGCTAAGAAATAAATCACTTGATGTCTCTACAAAGCTCTGTTCTGCTATTTATTGCCCCCTTAAGTTTTGGACTTCCAGCTAAGCTTGATAACTCATTTTTACTGTGATATGCACGAGCTGTTGCTTTTGGACGCAGTGCCGATGTCCAATGCCATGGATGAGCATCTCACCCCACAGTTCAGCATCAGCAGTTACCAACAGGCAACTGGGAGCAGCTCCCTGCTCAGGAGTGCATGGCCTTCACTTTGATAGAAATTCAGTTTGCGCTGATATTTTTGCTACTCTCAGGCCACACAAATGAATCAGCCTCCAAAATAACAGGAGTGGTTTGGAAGCTACCGGAGATGCTGCGTAATAGGTTCTGTATAATCAGGACAGACGAAGGGTGGCAAGGTCCTCTGAGAGGCACCCCATCCAGAATTGGCACTTTATCCCTGCACAGAAGATAACCTTCTGTGGGCCGAGGAAGAGGGAGAAGGACTTTCTTGGCTGCTGTGTGCAGACACGTGGCTGTGGGAGACACAGGGTGGCTGGGGGGTCTTCCCCCATCCTGCTGAGCCATGCAAGTGCTGGGCTCAGCCCATCACCCAGGCTCCAGGGCTCTTCTCCTCCCTTCCTAGGACATTGCTCTGGAAGAGCATCTGCAAACCCAGAGTCCCCCAGCCTGGTAAGCCAAGGGAGATGCACTTGTTCCCCCATGATGCTCAGGGCTGTGTTAATAAATACAGGTATGACTTGGGGGGTGTCTCAAGTCAAGACACGCTGCTCCTGAGAGATCTCAGCTCTACAGATACCCAGAACATGGGAGATGGCAGTGGGACCCTCTGAGTATCTGCAGTGTCACAGCAACACCACTGAACACATCTTGAGGAGCTGCCCTTCACCATCTGCAAACCTGCCCTTCAAGATTCATCCACTTAACAGGAGACACTCTGGAAAGATCCCAGAAAAGACCAATATGGACACAAGTCCAAGACAGAAAACAACCAGAATGGTCACCAGCAAGTGTAAATTGGCTTCACTCACCAAGAAACAGCGGAGCCAGGTGTGATACTCAGCCAAGTGCTCACGGTGCACAGCACGGGGCACTCCCTGCAGCAGGGGTGAGCATGGAAACAAGGAGCTTGTGCACCAAAGCCAGGGAGCAGCCAGCTCTGGGAAAGCCCATGCCAGGGACCCCAGAGCTGGCCCACATGCTTGTAGCTATGAGAAATTAATGCTGGTGGAGACAAGCCAGCACCCAGCAGCTCAATAAACCAGACCCAGTTGCGCACACAACCCAAACCCATCACAGCACACTGAAAGCACAATCCTGCAGCACCTCCTCCTTGCTACCTGCACCCCAAAACCTCCTAGAACACACCACTTCCACCCAAACCAGCACCCAGACTGCACACAGTACAACCCAGCCCTCACCATCCCTCGTTTATTTATCCCCATGAGGACACCCAGGGTGGGGCAGGATGGTGCAATGGGGACCAGCTGGGACCGCAGGGTTTGGGAATGAGTCACAGCTCAGTGATGGGTTCTCAATCACGTGCACCCCAAGTGCTGCCACAAACACCATCCATCCTCCACGCTGCCTGTCCCGTGGCAGCCATCCCGCTCACCCAGGAGGAACCCCAGGGTCGTGCCGTGGGTCTCGCTCTCCCAACCCTGCTGTATGCCCCCTGAAGCCCCCCATAGCCCATCCTCTCTCCACTCCTGCATGTGTCAAATAGGTTTTAAAAAACCAAAATCACGTGGGCTAGGAGACCCACTGCCGGGAGAACATAGATTTGGTTCAAACCCAGCCCAAAGGCATGGACACTCGGTGTGACCAGGACAGCATTTATACATCCACGGAGGACAGGGAGCTTTATGGGGATGATTAAATACCAGAGTCCTTATGCTCTCTGCATTCCCCACCTCTGTACACCCGATCGCTCAGCCCCAGTGGTGGGATCATGGGAGAAAGGAGAAGGAGCAGGGCCAAATCCTGCCACCGCACCCAGGAAGGCAGAGGGACCCCAAACAGCTCCAAACCCCACGGGGTGCAGGCTGTGACGCAGGAGGCAATGTCAGCCCCGTGCTGTGGCAGTGCTGCCATCCGCTGCCGCGGGTTTTGTTTGAGCTTCAGGATATTTATCCTTTTATTTTTTTGGTGATGCTTGAGTGTACGGGGTGACGCGGTGCTTTGTTGTAAAGTCTGGTGACTCCAGAAAAAAAATCCAGCCTTCCGACATGGTCCTAGGGATGTCACAGCTTGAAAAAGTCCCGCGGGGTGTTTATTTCCTACTGTATTTTCCCCGAGTTTTGAAAAAAAAAAGCAGGGAGATGATTGAAAAAATGTAATGTGAAATGGTTTTTTTCTGCCCAAAAATAGCACAGGGGGTGGAGAGATTTGCTGTAAGTTATGCACACGGGTGAGGTAATGGCACGCTGAGCGGGGCCTGGAGCTGCGTGAGCGTTTTCGAGATTATATGAGTTTCTAGCAGTAACTAGGACAAACACCCTTCAGTTGTGCCAGACAAAATTAGCCATTTTATAAACAGGTTTATGTCCCTTTCTCTAACATCATACTGTGCTATTTAAGAGTCTGATGTTTATTATCCCCAGATATGTTGTCATCCCTTAATGCTTTGCTGGAACTACATTACAAAGACTATCCGGAAAGATATGTGAACTTTCCAAAAATTTCTTCTGCAAACAAATGCCTCTTGTGAAGCTGCCGTGGGAAGGTGGATCTCCACCACTGCGGCAGTTCTGAGCCCACCAGAAACTCACTGTGTTTTCAGGCTGCCCTGTTTTAAAGGCGGGTGGTGCTACATTTTCATGAAAAGAAAATGCCACCAATAAAATATCAGAGTCACCTTGATTTTTCCCACTCTATTTTCAAATAGCGGTGAGCTTGGAAGACTTAGAGAGTGAGAAAAAAAATTAATTCTTCATTTTCCAGCATTATTCTTTGAATTTTAAGTGCTTGGCTGGGAAGTCCCATGGGCTATGCAACTCAAACACCAGCCTCTCGCCGGCCAAGCCTGGGAAGCACCGCTGGCTCCTGTTGGCAACGCATCCCCCCATGCCAACTCCTCTCACCACCATGGTTTTTTTACCCTCCTCCGAGTGTGTTTTGTTCCCTTGCCTGAAGTGTGGCCCAAGCCAACCACACCGGCAGGAATGAGGGATGCTTCCAAGCAGCATCCGTCATCCTGGGGAGCCAGGTGAAGCTATGCTGCCTGCAATTCACCCGATACCGAGCAAAAGGGATGGTCTGTTGAAAGCCCTTGGAAGACTATGCCAGATCAAGCCCAGCACTGGTGGATGCCTTTCCCCAGCTGGACCAGGGGGACTGAGATGCCCCAGCAAGTTCAAGCTCTTCAGGTGCCATTATGGTTCCCCAGGTTGGTCCAGACCAGCCAAGGTCACTCACGGCGTGTTACCCACAGGTCACCCACAGCAACAGCAATGCTGCTATGGTTTTAGGGGCCAAATGCAAAAGCCCATGCTTGATTTTTAAGCAAACGTTGAATGAGTTCACTGCTATGGGAATGATGATGCTTTCTGCCTGCTAGATGCTGCCTTTCTTGGGCAGACCAAGAGGAGGTCTCCAAACGCTCTCCAGCCCCTTTCCTGGCAGCACCCAACCCACCCCTGCCCTGTGATGCACTTTGGGACAAGGATACCTGCGAGCCAAGGGCTGCGCCGGCGCTCGGGGGATTTACACAGAGGAGAAAGACGTGATGCACAATCCCGTGTTTCACGATGCGTTGCAGCAGCACCTTCAGCGGAGCCCCAGCCGCGGTGGGTTCTCTGCACTTATCAAACAAGATGCTGCTCCCTGGCCCCAGCTCCTTGCAAAGATGCAGCTGAGCCTGGATCATTGCTGGCTTCCTTTGGAGAGCCAAATCCTTAACACTGAACGTGCTAAGAGGGCACCAACCTCCCCCTGGGACATAAACCGCTAACCTCCCCGAAATAAGTGCCCTGCAGAGATGCCTCCACTCATACCACCGGCATCATAAGCCACGTGGAAATTAATTTCAAACAATTCACCAATGGTTATTGTCCTGAATTTACTCAAACCCTGGCACTTCAATGCCTGCTTGCCCGCAGCCCTACCAAGGGTATCTCGATGTACTTGAAGGTGGGGGTGGCATACATAGGCTGGAAGCTGAGAAGTCCTCAGATACTCTCTGGGGCCTCAGATGGAAATAGGAGGTTGCAACATCCTGCAGCAACGTGCTAACCCCCTCCTGCCTGGAGCTGGGGGATGCAGCAGGGTGGGTGTAGGGGGTGGGTGGGTATCACCCCATCCCCACCTCCTTTCCATCCCGCTGTCCCTACAGACCCCCAGGAGAGGACTGCTGGAAAGGGGAGACAGGGGCAGATGGCTGCAGGGTTTTTTGTGGGGGGGGGGGGGAGGGCGGTTGGCCATGATGGAGGCTCGAGCAGGTGGGGAAGGGTTAAAGCGGGGACCCTGCACTTGCCCACTGCCCACTGCCTGCACTCGGGTGTCATCCAAAGCTCCTGCTCCTCCCTGCCAGCAGCTCTCATGTCAGGCTTGGAAAAGATCTGAGCGGTGCTGTGAAGGCAGCGTGGGGGAAGGGAGGATGACGTGGGGCCATAATGACCTGCTAGCCCCCACGGGATCCCCCAGGCTCGGGGGGCATGGGGGGCAGTAATGCAGCCACCTGAGAGGGATGCCAGGAGAGACACGATCCCACCAGGATCACCAACCAGCAGCTCTGGGAGCAGGTCCCAGACCTGGTGCTCCCATCAGATTCACAATATCGGGGTCCCTGCAGCATCCCAGGGGCTGGAGGACACCCATTTTCCCATCACAGCCTCTGTACCCCAATACCGCATACCAGACACCCTGCAAACCAGGACCAACACAAGGCACCTAGAGCCATCACAACCCTCTCCATGCCCAGCTCCGGGCGCTGATTCCTGCACCTCTGCTCTTGTCCTCCAACTCCCAAGGGATCTCATTCAAATCCACTTGGATCTGGAGAAGAGAAACTCGGAGATGTTCCCAAGGGCTGTATAAATAACCGAGGAGGGAGGCAACTGGACAGACAGACAGGCACAGAGGCTGAGCACCCTTCCTGGCATCTCCGGAGCTATAGCTGGGATCTTTGCCCTCATAACTCCCCAAAGCATCCACCAAGTTCTCCTCCTTCCTCCCCTTCATATAAACAACCTCATCAGGCTGCTGAACGCAGAAATTACGCTGGATGGCTCATCATTACCTGCTGCCGCTCGCTTTCCTATTAGCAATTCCATCATATTTCCCTGAGTGAAGACGGAGCTGCCCGAGTGGTTCCACAAGGCCCTTTTGCCCTGAATGGTGCTCACCTGACCTTTATACACATACCAGAAAATCGAAAATGCCATTTAAATATTAGCACAGCAAAGTCCGGACAGGACTTTTTGTTCTTTAACTGATTCCTGTAAATATTCCTTTTTCCCCTCTGTACCGTTATAGCATCAGACATTTGCCTAGCAAGGACTAGAGGTGGCAGCTCCAGTGCCCAGGGCATCAGTCCATCGGCTACGTGTGCAGGATCTCCCCTGTACAACAGGACTGACCAGGATGTCCCGCTGTTCCCAGGATTTCATGGAATTGTCGCCCCTCGTTGCTATCTGCTGTTAAATCTTTTGCAGTACGGTTTGCTCCTTGCATGCCCGGGCTGATCCCTCGCATCTCTATCAGCAGCGGTGTGAGCAGGGGATGAAATGCTTGTGCTTATCTGCGAACATCATTCTGCAACTCAGCACCAGCTCCAGGGAGCGGGAGAGAAGCGAGGATCTGGCTGAGAGGGATGGCTGCTGTTGCAAGGGATGGGGGGGACCAGGGTGGCTGATTGCCTCTGGATAAACCCCGAAACAGCACTGGGGGTGCACAGCGGTCCCTGCACATGCAGCGAGTGATGGGAGCTTTGCACAGACCCGTGCACCCACTGCAGGCACGTGGTGGGGATTCAGCATCCAAAAAATGAGCTGAATCCCACCCTGGCACAGCCTGTTTCTCCTCTGCCTATGGGGGGATCTGAGCCCTGAACCCCACATTGGGCTGACCCTGCCTCCCCAGCACCCCAAAGCCATTGCCTGTGTGTGTGTACCCCACAGTCCCCACGTGCAATGGGGAAATTATGGCCTCCCACCTCCGTATCACCCCAGCACCGCACGGCAGAGGGGTCCCACCTCCTCACCCTCTCCCCATGGGGGTCTCTCCTTGCTCCCCGATAGGGGACAGGGGCTCTGCGGGGACAGGCGCCTTCCCGAAAGGAGACACTGCGAAGCACCCCGCAGACCTTTCTTGCAACCTTGGCTTGGCCAAGCTGAGGTTTATATTTAGATCTCCAGGAGGAGAAGCCAGGAGAAAGGCGACTTGTGACTTTTAAGCCCTGCCTGTAGCTCCCTTCCTCCGGGTGGGAAGGTGGCTCAGAAACCGGTTGCCCGTCACATCCCCCACCATCTCCTCTCATCCTAGCGGCAAGTCCGTGGCCACCGAGGGTCCGGTGGCTGCTGGCACCCTCATTCCCATGCCCTGTCTGTGCGTTTGTGGGGATTTTCTGCCCCCGTCCCATGCTGTTTTCCATGCAGGGGGGGTCTGGCACGTCCGCCCTGTGTTTAAACACCACCCCAGCGACCGCGGGGGCTGTCCTGCTCCCATCCATCTCTGGCGCTCGGACAGCGAAGCCCCCTGGCATTACTTGCAAGGCTCCGGGCACAGCAAGAATGACAAACCCAGGGACATCCAAGACCCCGTAGACCCTTTCCGGTGGTCTGACATCAACCCAGGGCTGAACCCAGTACTTACTGTTGGGTGGAGAGAGCAAAATCCCAAGGAGAGACCTTTTAGGGCCAGAATTTCCCTCTCCTTCGACTCCTGGAGGCTTTGGCTCAGCGAGTGCCTGTTGGCAGAGCAGCTGCTGCTGCTGTCAGATGGTCATGAGTGAAACCTGAGGACATGCGGGGTCCTTCAGGTAGCCTCGGCCCCGTCTCAGCTGTGGCATTCGTCCCCTGCCGCGCCAATCATGGGGCTGGCGGTGCCTGTCACCCCTGAGGACACAC
>NW_009621673.1:61223-75905 GCF_000690535.1 Cariama cristata
CTGGCCATGCTCTGAGCCGGGGATGTAGCCACCCGAGGCGGTCACGGTGGCGAAGCAGGGTGTCCCAGATGTTGAGGTGGCTTCGGGCTGGCTTTGGCACCAAATGGGATGTGGGGAGGTGGGAAGGGACCCTGGCCAGCACCTCCCCATCTAGGTCTTCCAGAAGTGACATGCAATTGGAAAGAGCAGCAGGACAACTGCAAGGGTGGGAGGGGGAACCGGTGCCAACCCCGTTGCCAACATTGTCTCTGAGCCGGTGGCTCTTTGGAAGTGTTATTCCCATCGTGCGGCACCCAGCACCGGCCACGGCTCCTCCTCTTGTTTGCAAGTGAGGGGTGTCTGTCATTTCTGCTTCGCTCCCACTATGCCCGCCCTCCGCTGCTGCCTAATTTTGTACCGGCACCGTGTTTCTTTGCATGCCAGGAGCATCTGATGGCTGGGACAGCCAGCAGCCGTGCAGGGTCATCCCGTTTCAACACCGGCACATCGCACCCCATGTCCCTTGCTGCGTGCCCTGCCCAAGGGGACCCCCATGGGTCTGAGCCAGAACCAGAGTTGCACAGGATGGTGCAAAAGAGGGGCTTGCCATGTGGTTATCTCCCCTCTTGCCCTTCCTGGTGGGGTTTTTGGGTGCTCTTTGCGTGCCCAAGCAGTTTTTGGGGTAGGTAGGGTGTTCAGTGGGCACCCAGGGTTGGGAAGAGAGTGTGGAGACGTCCCCAGCTTGCAGAGCTCATCCCTTTTGGGGTGCAAAGGTCTACGTTGGGGCTGGACCAACCAGCCCAGCACCCAGCCTGGTCAGAGGGGACTCATCATCTCCCCAAAACCACCATCTCTGTGCACCTCTTCTGCTGCTCGTCTGGGCCCAAAATATCCTGTAGCAACTTTCCCATGCTGGCATGGGTTTTTATTGGAGCTGAAGCACCTTCTCTCCCCAGCCTGACATCCCTCACTGGCACGTTCCCATGGCAATTCACCTTTCCCTGCCTCCAGCCTCTCACCGGTGGGGCTTCTTGTGCTCGCCGGCATCCCGTGCAATCAATAAAAACAGGACCAAGGCTGTAGACCTGAGCACCCAGGGAGCTGGGAAGTGAGGTTCCTTGGCTCGATTCTGCTTTTCACTCAATAATTTTCCTTTTCTGTTCAAGGCTGTGTAAATAAGGCAGCCCAGGAGACCAGGTTCAGCTCTTGGGGGAGAGGCCGTGCAGCATGGGACAGAGGATTAGCTCTGCACAGGAGATGCCAAAGGTGTGCTTTAGGAAGCATAACTTCAATTTCTTCAATTAAAAATCGACTCCAGGGCTCTTTTGGCTAACTTGGAGCCCAGGCAGGGCTCAGAGCAGCTAAAACTGAGGGAAGGAGGGAGTAAAGAGCCCCACGTTAGCTCCCAGGGGATTGCCACAATTGGGGCAGAGAGCACGAGGAGCCCAGCAGCAAAGCAACAGCCCACACCCACGGGCAAAAAGCATCCCCTGTGCAACCAGTGGTCGGTGGTTTTGGCTGGTGAGGAGGGCAGGGACAGGGATGTCCTCCTGCTGTGGCTGTGGGGACTTTCCATTTGCTCCGTTGGTCACAGCAGGAAATTCAGGGGATGCTCAGCGGGTCGCATCAGCTGCCAGCTGCCCCAAACCCAGCCTGGTCACCACCGGGAAGCCTGTGCAAGCTGCACTGGATTTTTTTCGCTTTGCTTATAGCCTAGAGCAAACCTGGGGTGAGGCACGTCAGGTTGGAAAACCTGAGATGTGGCTCCTGCCCTTTGGGAAGCCAGGGACACCCTGCCAGGCACTGAGCAGGCACGAGGACACAGCTCTGCCTGTAAAACCAGCTAAATCCCAACTGGAATAGGAGTTTGGGGTACCCAGGGGTACTCGCGACATCAGTTTGGGTGCAAAAACGGTGTCCTTGGGGTAACAGGGTGGGGTAAGGGCAATGCTTGGCACAGCCTGCAAGACTCTGGGGTGTTTGAGGTGTCTTGGCTTGCACCTTCCCCTGAAGTTACCAGTGCTGGATGCATCCTGACCATCCTGCACTGCCAGGCTCTCACCCCGCCGTGGGTCTGGCTGCATCCATGGGGGGTCTGTGGGGCCAAGCTCTGGCTGATCTCTGTGCAGGCAGGAGCGGGGCAGAGTCAGAGCTGCCTGCACAAAGCAGGGTTGGAAACAAGCTGTCCCAGAGAGCCGGGGTGCGGGGAAGGGATGCAGGAACATCCCAGGTCAGGGATGAAGTAGTGGGTGCAAGCACAGGCATCGGGGCACCCTTGGCACCTAAGCAGGGTGGCCTGGCAGCCAACCGAGGAGCAGGGGATGCAGGCAGGGAAAGAAGCAACAGGCAAAGGCAAAGCTCTCCCAACCCTGAGCCTTAGTCCCATCCCCATTGCTGATTAATCCTCACCTGACCTGGGCTGCTGAGAGGCACCCTGAGGGGTCCCAACCCTTGCTGAAGTCTTAGGACATGTGTGGGGCTGAGTGCACGCTCCCCGAAAGCGATGTGGCCCCCTTACCTTACTCCCTGGGAGCTCTTAGGGCCTTGGGTAGAATCATTGGGTCCTGGCACCCAGGGCCAGCAGCCGGCAGCCCCCAGGACGTTCTGGGGTCCCTCCACGCCGGTTGAGCCTGTGTCCAGGGCAGTCTGTATGGGGACACTGTGAGCTCCAGGGTTGACACCCTGGATCTGATGTCAGTGCCCGTGACGGTGTTGCGGGGCCGCAGTGCCACCCACAGGCAAAACGCCCCCCCTTCTCCCCGACACCCCTCTGCCCCAGGGGAGGACAAGGGACCCCCAGGACAGGGTGGGCAATGGGGATGCCAGGCTACTGTGGCACCCTGGGCCACGCTGGAGGGGAGACAGGGAAAACCTGGCCCTGCTCTCTCTTGGCTCAGCTACCCCAAATATGCAGCTGTAGGGCACGGTCCATGCTAGAGATGCAGCAAATCCTTTTGAAAACCTTTCCTGCAGGCTGAAAGCAATGCCACGTCCCCGCAGTGGTGGCACGTCCGCCCTCCCGCACCCACAGCGGGCTCCTGCCTTTGCCAGCTGTGCCGTGCACCGTGGAGGCCACGGGATCGATGCCCAGCAAACCCCAGCGGGTCATTTAGCACCCAGAAAGGTCCATTTCCAGCCAAAAATAAATGCAAAACCCGGTACTTTTCAAAGCTTTATGGCAAATGTGATCCCACCGAGCATGCCTACCCCGGTGCAATCTGCTGCTGCTGTCTGCCTCACGTCCTTGCCAAAACAGCATCTTCCTCGCTAATGACAGAGAGAGATGTTTATTCACCTGTGGGCTCTTCGCGGCCGCAGGAAGGCATTTATTTGACAGCTGCCGTGCTTCTCTGGAGGTTTGCTGACCGATGACGCAGGACGTTGCTGGCCCGGGGGGTTGTTTAATGAAGCATCTTCCATCTCACCTCAAATCAAGTCTGGGGCTCTGTTTCCCTTTCAATGCCTCTTTGTGAAACCAGACGGGATCTCTGGAGATCATGCAGTCTGGAAAAGGGCCAACACATCGGTTTTATTTAAGGAAGGACATGTGGCTACATGGAGAAATTACAACCGAGGAAGTGTGAGAAGCTCTGCCGAGGTCGGGTGGCTCGGGTTTTGGGAACATGGGAGAGGCCGGGAGGTTTGGGGAAAGGGCATTCGAGGCCTTTCTCGCTCCTGGAGACAGCATTTCCCAAGGCAGGAGCTCTGTCCAGGGAGGGCAAAAGATGCTCGTGGGGGAAAAAAACGGGGCCAGACTGTGACGTGGTGGTGGCAGCTCCATCCCGGAGGGGCTGCAGCACCCCAGCACCTCTGGGACAGGTCGTGATGCACCCATCTTGTGCTCTTCTTTGTCTTCCTCCTCAATCTCCTCTCCTCAGCCATGCCCAGAGCCTGGCTGCTCCACCAGACGGAGAAAAGGCCAGTATTTCTCCCCCAGGGAATATTTCAAGGCATTACAGATGTTGGAAGTTTTTCCATCCTCCAGCAAGCCTGGTACCAAGTTATCTGGGTTTGTAGAGCAAACCAAACCTCTGAAGAGTGATGCTGGATTTCAGAACAAGATTTTATTGGCAAAAACCTCTCTAGTCCCAGGAAAACAAATCCCCAGTGAAGATGGGTGAGTCTCACTGCTTGCAAACCACCCCATCCCTCTGGTGCAGAGCCCCTGTGAGCTGGCATGGCAAGGATGATGGACCATCTTCCCCAGCACAGAGTACAACTGAAGCAAAAAACAAGGGAGAAAGGGAAATATTTTGGAAAGCAGGAGAGGATCTGAGTCATGAGACCATTGGGAGTCTCACGTAGAGAGCTGTCGGGTGAGTCCCACTGCTTGCAAACCACCCCGTCCCTCTGGTGCAAAGCCCCTGGGAGAGGTGCAGAGCGCCTATGAGCTGGCATGGCAAGGATGATGGACCGCCTTCCCCAGCACAGAGTACAACTGAAGCAAAAAACAAGGGAGAAAGGGAAATATTTTGGAAAGCAGGAGAGGATCTGAGTCACGAGACCATTGGGAGTCTCACGTAGAGAGCTGTCAGTTTTTGTCTGTCTTTGTATTTTCTTCTCCCACCCCCAGAATGGCTCCTGGGGCTGTATCTAGGCACCTTCCCATAAGGGAAACAGTTCTGTAAACCAAAGAAGGAGGGGAAAAAAAATCCCTCAGCGCTGGGGCCACTTCAGTTTTCCTTCCAGTGCCAAATGAAAAATGCCAGATGCACTTTGTGAAATGGTGTTTGTGTTTCCTACTCAGTCCTGGGGCAGAAAAGGTGGAGAAGCTCTCTTCCCTTTGCCTAAAACACTGACCAAATCATGAAGGGAGCTTTGGGCAGGTGAGACACCATCATGGATCCACCAGAGCTGCCAGCACCCAAGCAGGCAGAGCCTTTCCCAACGGCCGTTCACACCACCCTTGGAGGATGCCAGACCCAGAACCTACAAAATCCTTTTTATTGTGTTTCTGGGACCGTAGCTGTAGAGCTGCACCACCACTACTGTCCTCGGGGAAGTATTTCCCCCCAAACACTGTCCTTGTCACGCTGTGAAGTCTTGGGTTGCCAGGTTGAAGACGTTGCTCTCCATGGATGACTGCCACTTGCCCCAGTTCCTCTTGATTTCAGCCTGGACCTGAACGGACACCACGGACCGATGCTGGCACCCACCAGCACCCGCTGGAGGGGCAGGAGCTGCACCCTGGGCTCCTCAAGGGATTTGGGGTGCAAGAGGGTGGGGACCTTCATGCATGTCCATATGTGCACACATGCATGGTTGTGTGCATGCAATGGTTGTTGGGGTGCACCCCTGGGGGTGTCTGTGTGCCCACGTGTGTGGCTGTGCTGCCCAGGCGGTTGGTGTTGGGGGACACACACTCACCTCCCCATTCAGGAAGCAGTAGAGCAGAGCCACCAGGAAGCCCTGAAAAGGACAGAAAGAGAAAATTTCACCCAAGGAAAGGGGCTGGATCCCTCCATGCTCATCTGCTGCCTGCATTTAGCATCCTCCTGTACCTCTTACCCCGCCCATGGGCAGTAGGAGTACGGGATCAGTGCAAGCTGTTCACCAGACCACAACCCTTGTGCTTTGTCCCTGGTGTTTGAGGGGTGCCTGGGGCACAGTCCTCTCCCAAAAGAGTGTAAAGTCCAAGCAACACATCCCAGGGTCTCCTGGTGTGATCTTGGGATGGGATAGGATGGGTACATGGGGATTTTGCCTACCCATCTCCCCTAGTCTGTACCTGGTAGGAGCCGAGGACCAGCTCAAAGTACAGCCGGGCATCCACACCGATGTGCTCAGGGAAGAGTGCAAACACCACGTAGTGTACCCCAAAGAGAGGGATGAGGAGCAGCGTGGACTTCGTCAGCCTCCTGCGGAGAGTGGTGGCATGAGTGGGGGCCTGGGTGCAGGTGATGGTCCTGCTGCCCTGCGAGACAAGCCCTTCCCAAGAGCTTGGTCTTAACCCAAAAATAGGTTTCCCATGAAGGGCAGGTCTTGGAGGCTCCAAGGATGGTCCTCCTCTGTGCTCCTCCAGGGAAGGGTCCCTGATGCCCTGGGTCCCCCCAGAACCCAAGGTGAAGGGAGCTCCCCCTTGCCCAAGTTAGCCCTTACATGTACTGCTGCTTGTAGTTTTTGCTGATGCCCGGTGACCGGATCTTCTGTGCTAACATCCTGGTGACATTGAGGAAGATGAGGAAGTTCACCTGCCATGGGAAGCTGTGTTTCAGGCTCTGCACAGACCCCTGGTTGGGTTCCCCTGTCCATGAGGGACCCCCAGCTCCAGGGCTGGGATGCTCAGGGGACATACTCACAAATATGGCCAGGAGGATGGGAGCCTTGATCACCCACCAGTAGAGACTGGTGTAGTCATCCCAGCACCTATGAGAGAGGAGAAATGGCTCTGCCACCCACTTGCACCCTCTTAGCTCAGGTCTTTCCCTGACACACACCCCCGCCCCAGACCCCTGCCCTATTTTCACAGCATCCCTTGCAACGGGGCCCTGCCATAGCAAGGGAGTCTTTGGGACCCATCAGAAAATAGAAATTGCATTAAAATAAAGTGTTGCCTCACTTCTCCTCTCCTAAGCCTCCCCTGCAAGAGGTTTGTCCCCTGGGATGTGCATGGGGCACATGTGGCCGAGCTGGCCTGGAGAAAGACGAGGGGTGGCTGCTCTTACCCGTGGTTGTCGTACTGCAGCCTGGTGACCACCCACACGCAGACTGTAAGCATGGGGACACCTGCAAGGACAGGACCCAGGCAGGGATACAGAGTCACCCCGGGGCTTTGGGGGACCCCCATACCTCCCCTCCATCCCTTGTCCCCCAAAAACATGTGTCTGGGTCAGGTCTGGGGCCCTGGAGGTGGCAGGAAGATGCCAGTTTTTCCTCCTTCTCCAGGTTTTAACAGCAGATGGTGCCCACTGAAGGTGATGTGCCTGTCTGTGTGTCACCTCCTGGCCACCCTCCTGCCAGTCTGTGTGCTCTCACATCTAACCTGGGCACCCGGGATGGGCATTTCCAGCCCCAGATGGATGTGGGAAAAAGGATGGACCTGACTCTGTCCCATCCTGGCCACGTTCAGGATGGGTCAGCAGCAGATGCTCTGAAGGCTCTTTGGTTGGTGTTAGCAAGCGTTGTCCACTTTTTGAGTGATTTTGCCTACGTGCCACGAGGGCAAGGATCCAGCCACGCTGCCTGACCCTCTTCAGGGGCTGGCAGGAGCTGGTGGGTGCCCCACCGAGCACGAGGCCATGCAGAGAGATGCTGGGGCAGGGGGACATGCTGAGAGCAGCCATGGGGAGCACCGTGCCTGCGGACCTGTGGCCAAGCAGGTCTGAGCAGCAAGTCCAGACAATCCCCAAAAGCAGAGCCTATGCCTGGTCTGTGTCAATGGGATCTCACTGGAGGGGGGGTGATGTGCTGGGGGGGCCCCGTACTCACCCCAGCCAATGAGGATGTACCACCAGATGTACCTCTTGTCGGAGGTGAAGGTGAGCAGCAGCAAGGTCTGCAGGTATATGCCCTCCACCAGCAGCCAGTAGAAGTTGGCCAGGACCGAGTACTGGAAGAAGGTGATGGCTGCTTTGCAGTTCACCTGCGAGGATGAGGAGGGACAAAGGCTCAGCAATGCTGGCTGGCATCAGACCCTGTCCTGGGGGCACAGGGGATGGTCAGCCTCCCTGTCCATTCACTCGATGGTCTTTCAGTGCAGCCCCAGGGATGCTACACCGGCCCCACATGTCACTTGCAGCATTTTCTGCTCTGCTTGCGCAGCACGGGCAGATGACCGCTGGCTGTTACTGTAGGACCTTTGGAAACTTGTGTCTGCTGGCATCCACAGTGTTGTATCTGGGCTGCATGCAGGGGCTTCTGTTTCTGTTGACAACCCCAAAACTGCCCATCTAGCGGTGCAAGGTCTGCCAGGGTTGTGCAGAGCGTCAGCCCTTCTGGGAGAGTCTCTCTGAGACCAGGGAGAACTTTGAGGACAGAACATGGTCTCTGCAGACACAGCCCATGCAGAGATGCTGTCGTGAACCTCCTGAAGTCCACCCAAGCCAGCCTTTCCTCCCCAGATTCACAGCCTCTCTCTCCCCTCCTCTTTACAGTGCTAAATCCACTGCAAATGCAGGTAGACCCCTCCAGATCAGCACATGGTTCCCGCTCCGGCACCCTGCTGGGGCTCAGCACCTTACCGTTGACATCGTGCAGTGGTCGATGGACTCATCTGAGAAGAGGACAGCGTCCTTGATGAACACGGCAGCCCCGCGCAGTATGAAGGAGGTGAAGAAGTGGATGTGGATGAAGTTCCTGGTGCAATACAGCTTCCTGTGGGAGGAAGGGAGGTGCTGTGCCCAGGGAGGAGCAGAGAGAGCAGACGGGCAGAGAAGCTTCTCCTTTGGGAGCCACTTCCCTGGGTGGACCCCAGCCCAAGGGACCATGTGTTGGTGATGATCAAGCATGAAGCCCTGGAGGAGGTTTTCCTGCGCTGAAATCATGAAGGTGAAGGTTGTGCTGTGCTCGAGGCTGCTGCCCGAGGATGAGGTGTGCTGGGGAACATCCTCCGGCCACCTCCAGAGAGCATCCTCCTGCAGCACAGCGAGGTCTGCAAAAACAAAGCTTGAAAAGGCAACCTGAGGGTTTCAAGTCTGTGTGTCGGCAGGAAAGGGCAATGCTGCTGTTTGGCTCATGCCTCCCTGGTTATCTGTGTTGGCAGGGATGGAGCCTGGCCGCTCTGCGAGACAATTTACCCCATTCAGGATTTACCCTGCTTTTCTCCAGCTGCAGCCCACGGAGCAGCCAGCGCTGAGCCCTACCTGAAGCAAGAGAAGATGCCGACGGCCAAGAACAGGGCTGCCAGGGATGTGGAGTAGCCGCAGGTGTAAAGCACCTTCATGGTGACAAAATAGCCCTTCTGGAAGGAAAAACAGCAGTGGAGTGAGGCAGCATGGGCTGGGAGGTGCTGGTCTGCCACGGGCAGGGAGGCGACAGGGTGATGCCCCAGCCCTTGCCCAGGCTGGGCTTGTGCCCAGCCAAGCTGAGATCCCTCCATGCAGCCCAGCAACAAGGATGAGGCCAACGAGATATCCCTGAGAGCATCTTCATGTTTCATTGCCCAACGGCATGGGTCAACGTGGGGTAGGGTGATGCTAGGGAGGGTGCCCCACAGCCCCCAGGGGACCCACTTGCCTTGGCCTCGGTGTCGTTATTGCTGCCAATGGCCTCCAGCTCGCAGGCGTTGTAGTAGGGAGGGCTGGGGAAACTCCATCCTGACTCGGTGCAGTTCCTCCGGATCAGCGCTGCAGCAACGAGAAGGGACCTCACAAGAGCTACGGGCATCACCTCTGCATCAGCACCCCCAAAATGTCCAGCCTGGGGTTGGCACCCTTATCTCCAGGACCAAGCCTAAATCCCAGCACCAGCATCCTGGCTGTGACAGCACCATGGCACCCGAATGGCCTGGCTGCCCCATCCTTCCCACCCAGATCACATCTCTGCCCGCTGGTGCTGTGCCTGGAGGTGTCAGGGCATCTTAGGGCAGGATGTGAAAGCAAGCATGAATCTCCACAGTTGGAGAGAATTAAGGCTAAAAAGGGACTTTTTCATCCTTCATCAAGCCTCCTCTGAACTGTTTCTGCCCTAAAGCGAGCATTTACCAACCCTCCATCACCTTTTCAATTATGCCCAGCTGAGGGAGCGCTCGGATGCCGCAGGGGCCGGTCGGGTGCTCTCCTTCACACTTCGCTGCCTCCAAGATGGATGGAGGCAGTGGCTCCCCTGGCAGCGGCACCCACCCTGAGATACTGCCCAGCCTTGAAATAATCATGATCTTATGCTGTGTTTTTTATCCGCATGGCTTGGAGTGGTACCAAGCAGGTCAGGAGCATTAGGCTGGTGTGTGGATGGGGAAAGGAGGGCACTGAGCAGGTAGGGGACCATCCTGGTGTCACTCAGTCAGAGGATGAGGTCCCCAAGTGTTCTACCTGCAGGGGATGCTTGGTACTGGGTGATGAAAGGGTTTGGGGACTTTCCTGGCACGGCAGCACCCTGCATCTCTGCTTTTGCCTGTCCCCTGCTTGGATTGCAAGATATGCCAAGCTTTTGGATGGGGCAGGAGCTGTGGGACCAGAGGAGAAGGGCTGGGGTGGCACAAGGATCCCAGGTAGTCAGGGGTGGGTGCTGTACAGCCCTTGGTCCCTGGGGATGAGCGATCCGGGTCGGATTCAGAACACTGCACCTTTAGACTTCTTGAAGACATGGAGAATATTGGGACAGGTGACGGCTTGGGACTGGCCAACGGGCACGGCTGACCAGCAGCTCACTCCATCCCACTCGGTCAGGCAGCCTGGGGAGGGACAGGACGGTTAGTGCCGCTGGGAAGGGATGTGCCGGGGACACACACACAGCCCCCTGGTCCCCAGGCACAGCAGGCACGGCTGCGCGGATGTAACGGGAGAGCGGAGGGCAGCCAGCCGTCACCCGATCTACCGGGCCATGCCGTACCCCCTCAGGAATTAGGAGCATCCTGGCTCCAGTTCTGGGAACGACCTCCCCGACAGGATGGTTAGTGCCGCTGGGAAGGGATGTGCCGGGGACACACACACAGCCCCCTGGTCCCCAGGCACAGCAGGCACGGCTGCGCGGATGTAACGGGAGAGCGGAGGGCAGCCAGCCGTCACCCGATCTACCGGGCCATGCCGTACCCCCTCAGGAATTAGGAGCATCCTGGCTCCAGTTCTGGGAACGACCTCCCCCAGCGCTGAGATCTCCTTTTAGCCCTGCGGTGAGATGGGACCTGGTATTTCCTGGGGCTACATCAGATCCAGATCTCCTGCGAGGAGACCCCGGGGGACAAGGGTGCAGGAAGGGCTGGGACTTTCCTGGTGGGATCTAAACTAATGCGGGTTTATGCTGGATTTCTGCACCCAGCAGCCACAGTGGCTCAGCTCATGATGTCTCTTCAGCCCAAAGGAGGGGGACAGGAGAAAGCACTGCAAGACTCACTGGAGAGCAATTAGCTTAAACATGTTTTGCTTCTCTCTCTAGCACTAAGTTCATCTTTAAATGACTCTCCAATTGCCTTGGAAACGAACATGGCCAAGCAGACGTGGGGCCTTGAAGAATTAGTGCTGCAGCACACCAGGATGAGACACAGACATCACACTTCCAGGACAGCTCTCCTCCTTGCACATGTACATTATTAACCTTGTAGATATACGTTATTAACCTGGAGCCACATCTATTCCCAAGAAGGGAATGTGGACTCAGACAAGTCTAATTAGTTTTCTCTGATTTCAGCAAAGCTGTCTGTAGGTATCTGGCCAGGCTTGGAGGGATTTGCAGGGCTGTCACTACAACACCAAGGTATGTTTTAATTTTTGCTCTGGAGGATAGGTGAACTGAGCACAGCTATTGGGATCGTCGCTGAGAGCAATTGCTTCATTTCTTGAGGTCTAAGCAAAATACATGGTTGTATTTTGCCGTCCTGCTGTATAAATGCATCTCTTGCTGTATGGCTAAGCTCTTCCAGCATGGTGAGTGCTGTGAGACCGCCTGGACGGGAGCCAGAGGAGCAACCCATGCCCCAGGGATTGAGCTGGGATTCAGGCAGCTCTGTAGTGCATTCCCAGGGAATAAAGTCACCCCTCCATTTGGATGGGGAAAAAAAGTTTAAGTCCCCCTTCCCACCCTGTTTCTCTCTCCCGAGCTGCTGTAGCATCTAGGAAAAAAAAAAAAAAAATCACATTTCTTAGAGTTGTGCAAAGTGGACCGACTCTCCCATGGAGCAGAGGTGATGGAGGCGAGATCTTGGGGGACAGGGCAAAAAAACATGAGCAAAGGAACTGGCAACGTGTTTAGTGCCCACCTCGCAGGCAGGAGCTGGGCCTTCAGTGTCCCCACATTGTTGGTCCCCAGGGACCACCACATCCTCACGCTGTCCCCTGTCCCAGCCGGGGTAGCCTGGCAGCCTGAGGTGTTTGGTTTGGATTGACCCAGAACAATCTGCTTTATTCCAATTTTCCCAGCAGAGGGCTGAATCACCCCTGAGATCAACATTATCCTCATGACATTCTCCTCGGATGTGGCCGAAAAGAGCATTTTTTCCCTCAAAATGCAGTTTGATGGGAAGGTCCTGCTCAGCATTTCTACTGGATAATTACACGCAGACCTGCCAGGGCTGCCTCCCTATTTCTTGCTGCTCTAACTGGTATCTGGAGACCTCCAAAAGCGATCATTAGAGCCTCACCAGCAGGTTATTTCTTCCCAGCTATTTCAGAGCAGTAAACGCTGCGAGCACCGGAGCAGATTTTGAAGGGAAAACGTTGCAAACACAATCTCTAACCAGTTTTAGGGCCCCATGGTGGCTTCCCCAGAAGGATGCTGAAGCCTGAGGTCCCCGTCCTGTTCCTTCGTTCTATATTGCCACCATGTCCAGGGCATTTGAGCCTTCCCCCTCCCATCGTCACTTCGTGCCACGCTTTCTGCAGGACCCTCCCCATGCTGGCACAAGCAAGCAAGGAGGAAGGGATAAATTCAGTTCAGGTGGGCAGCAGAGGTGGCAGTCAAGCAGGAAACCTGGGATTAAATACTGATTTTAATTATGCATGCATGCTGCTTGGTTATTTTCCTACAGTGAGATTCCTCCCCCCTGGCTGGCACGATCTGGGCTGCAAAATGGAGCTTTTCCAATCAACTTGGCTTTTCTCCGCTAAGCTGGATGATACGTTATATCTCTGCACAGTTACTTAAGCAATTATGCACCTTAACATGTGTTTATTGAGATGCTTAATTTTTACATTTGTATTAGATGAAACCCACTGAATGATGCATTTCTTACTCATTAGGTGATAATTTTTACCCAGAATTTGAGCCAAGCTGCTTTTGGTTGGAAATTGAAATGCAATTAAAAAAAAAAAAAAAAGTACAAAAGCGGCACTTTGAAACTGTTTCTCAAGTAGTTAATTGGTTTAAAAATCCCAGATTTGTAAAAATTAAGTTGCTTAAAACATGTTTAGCATTAAAATGAACTGAATTAGGAAGACAAGAAAGCATGAAGTGGTGACGCGCACCGTGCGACAATCGTGCTGATAGCCAAGGGCTCTGCATCACCCGTGCCCGCAGCACTGCCGGGCCCCGGAGCATCGGTGCAGGGAGGTCGGGAGTGGGGCAGGAGGTTCTGCTTGGGGCAGGGACCACATTGTCATCGCCACATGCCATAAATCTGGGAGGACTCAGCCCCTGTGGTTGTTTGCATCCCTCAGGCCCCCCGTACCCCCAGCTGCAATCTCAGCCCCCCTCTCTCCCAGCAGCAGCATTTTTCGGGGCTCGCCAGGGATGCTCCTCAGCCTTTGCCTTGACGCTGCTCTCCATTTTCCTGAAAATACCTACTTTTCTGCATCCATGTGTGCTCTGCAACCCCCCTACCATGGATCATTCTCCAAAGACCCCCTTAGTAAATCCTCCCCCTCCTCCCGAGGGAGACGAGCCCCGCGCATGGCAGGCAGCTCGCACTTACCTTGCTGCCCGGGGGGTCCGGGGTGGGCTGGCATTTGGCTTTCACTCCTGATAATCTCCAGACATTCAGCTTCTTGCTCTTGGAAATAGAGGACAATGGAGCAGTCGGGATGTGTCGCTCGCACCTTGAGAGGGGGGAAAGGGCAGACAGTAGGATGCTGGGCATTAAAAGACCTGAGCAGTCAGGATGCCAGCCAATATTCACTATTTCTCCTGCAGCCAGCCCCAGGAGAGTCTATCTATGTAACCGCGCTTTTGGATCCTGACATTTCCTTAGCTTTCTACTATTTGCCTTGTAAACACCATAAAGAACCACTGCAATTATTCCTGATTCCTCCCAAAAGTGTCTGATGCTTAAGGGCACCGCTCCGCCAAGACGCAAGTGCCACGCAGAGATGCTGAGCTTCATGACGGTGGGGGCTGACCCCATCAGCAGGGCAGAGGTGAGCACATTCAAAACCCGAGCAAGGAAACCATGTAATTAGAGATTTTTAAAAAAAACACCTATTTGGGCATGTCTAGTCCTTCCCTTGCCGGCTGGGTTTTGCTCACATGGGTTTTGCTCGTGTTCAGGCTGGTGTATTTTAATCGGAGGGATTGGCAACTGCTGCCAGAGTTCACCCTTCTGTTCCCCAGCTCTTTGGGGGAGATGCTGCAAAATGAGCACACTGATCTCCTTCAAGCTTTTGGGTTTGCTAGCAGAAGTGTTGAAACACTAAGGAGCGTGCTCTGACCTTGCAGCTCCCGAAAATGCAAGGGATGTGGTGGCTCAGCACCCTGGGATAGGGCTGCCCAGGAATCCTTGCTTTTGGGGTTTGCACCCTTGGCTTCCAAGGAGGCAGAGCTGGGAAATTGAGGCTGAACTGAGAACAGACCAGGAATTTTGCATGCTCATTCCCAAGCATCCATGCCCATGGGGGATGCGGTGGGGGCTGCAGCATTCAGGTACAGGAAATCTGTGGAGCGGGTTGGTTTTGGGCCAAGACATGGCATTGGGTTGCTGATGGTTTTTAGGTGTGCAAACAGAGATATAAAAACTGGAGAAACAGAGACGTGAGAGTCGGCAAGTGGACCCAAGCACTGGAGGGAATTGTGGCGTGTTAAAGCATCGCTTGGCTGAGTCCTGGCTTTCCCTGCCTTGTCCTGGTCACCATGCAGCCACTCCTCTGCGGTGCCTTCACCTCCCCGAGGAGATTTCATTTC
>NW_009621673.1:75938-76320 GCF_000690535.1 Cariama cristata
AATTCCTGGTCTACAAAAATGCATTTTTGGTGATGGTCGCTGGGCACAACACTGAGAAAGCGCACTACTTCATTGCGGTGATGAAGGACCTGGACTGGGCAGAGGTGCCACAGCCCCTTTTAGCTGCAAAGCTGCTGGCTTTCATTATTTATGGCAACAGAGTCTGGCTGTTGGAGCACTGGAGCGGGTAATGTGCTCCCTTCAGAGCTTGTTCAGGGCAGGCAACTCCTTGCCGTGCCTCAGTTTCCCCATCTGGGAAGGGGCCTGTTGCCATCACTCTCCTTATAAAGCCCTGAAAGTCTCCAGCACTCCCCTGGCCCTGCTTGCTTGCCCGGCTCTTTCCCATTTCCCCCTCTTTTTCCTTCCTTCCTTCCTTCCTTCC
>NW_009621674.1:0-35091 GCF_000690535.1 Cariama cristata
CCTCCCGGCACAGAGACCCCGCCGCGGCAGCCGGGGCGGCCTACGGATGCACCGAAAGTTATTGCGGGCGTGAGGAGTGCGAGTCCCAGTACCGACCGGTTTGTAGGGCAGCCAGCTTCCCGTGCGTTTCTTGCAAATCCCCAGCAGTTACCCTATTTCTTTGTTGTTGTTTTTTTTTTTTTTTTTTAATGGGAGAGAGACCTAAAAGTCACACCTTGTTCCTCCACTAAAAGCTGAATACTTGTATCAGGTGCAGCTTTAGTATTCAAGATGCAGCAAAATAATCCAACCTTTAACATCTCATTTTCCGCAACTCCCAAAAGCATGTATTTACACAGCCCTCACACCTGGCATAACTAGAGGAGGCAGGAAAGTTAAAAGCTTTAAACGCTGCTCTTTTAACTGCATGACAAAAGGGCAATGAAATTTAATACACCTGGATGCTACAGGTGCACATAATACATCTTTCTCCTGATTGGATCACACAGTGAGGTTGCCTTCTTAAATGACCAGAGAATCTCCTTGTTGTCAGGTTTCCTGTCCTTCTTATTCTCATGGCATGGTGGGATCCTGCTGATACTGTTAGATATGCTGATCATTTAGGTATAAATCAAATTCCAAATGTGTTCTAAGCAAATTTATCCTCAAGGAGATCTCTTTCTACTTAACTTCTGGTGGAATATACAAGTCAGGGTGGTAACCACACTATAGAAAATGGTTACAATAAACACATGAAAGTATTGGAAGTTATCTAAGATTAAATATACATGAAAGACAGACTAAATATGTACAACCTAACACCAAGGCATCAGCAGCTTTTGTTCACCCAGAATCTACATTGATGCATCCATGGGAATGTGAAACCTAAATACTAGGAGCAAAGCACAGGTGTTTCAGGAGCAGAAAAACTGAAATTCTTCACAGAAATGTGTAAGAAACCAAATGCCCAGGCTTGAGGTAGGTATTTCACCTTGGAATGTGTTTCTCTTATGGTACTATTGATGTAATTTGAACTCTGGACCAGGGAGCCTCCTGCTAGTCTTTTATGGGAATGTGCATACACAGGGCTGTAAAAGACCTGCAGAAGCTCCATGTCTTGGCCCAACAACTCCTAAACATCCCCTAACACGACTTTTCCACCTACTCTTAAAAACCTCTGGAAAACAGAGACTGCACAAACCTCCCAGGGGGCATGGTCCAGTTCTCATTTACCCATTTCTTTTTTTTTTTTTTTTAACTAATATCAAATATTACTTCAAAGTACAGTTTTTCTCATCTATCCCTCAGTGACTAGTCAGGAAAAATGACCTTTTTAATCATAGTTTTTAATGTGTTTGTGGTGGATTAACCCTGGTAGACAGCTACGCCCCACATATCCGCTTGCTCACTTCCCCCCCAGTGGGAAATGTTTTCTCCCTTGATTTTTTGTCTCCTAGAAAGATGCTAACTGTTTCAGCTAAAAGCTATTTATTTCATCATTTCCTTGGAATTCATAGGTTCTGTTCTTTATGATTTTCCAGTTTGTTGGCACTGCTGCCAAAATGTCACATACAAAACTTGACATAAAACTCTTTGAGTGCCTTAGATGCCACAGAGCAGAAAGGGAAGATTTCTACTGATGGTTTGAACATAAACTTTTAAAAAACTGCCAGATAACATTTATTCTTTTTACTTTGGATTGTTTCAATATTCACTCTGACACCCACGGGATCTCACATACCATTTTCTGACACACTTTCGCATATTGATGTTTGTTCCCTTTTATACTTGTTCAATTTGACTTTTCCTTTCTTGCCTACTTTACTGAATTTCTGAGCTTTTCTTTCATGCCCTTCTTCTTTATTAAAAACTAGTTTAAGTTTCATTCCCACCCTCTGATCCACATCTGGACCAGCTCTCCCAGCCTGGTATTGTGTGTGAGTACAAATTCTCAGTTCCCTTACGAACAATGTCCTGGAAAGTCAGGCTCCTTTAAGACCTCATATAGTATCTTCACAGAGTTTCTCTGACAATAATTTACAGCTTGTCTGGAGCACAGTCTTGCAAATCGCTGCTGACCTCCATCATAGTGATTTAAACTAGATCATATCTGTCTTGTTTCTTTAAAAATTTATACATGGAAAAAAGACAAGAGTTATGAGAGTTGTGTCAGAAACTTTGCTAAAAATTATGGGCGTGCTAGAGGTACTAGTTCCCACTAGGTGAATTCATGCCTGTCAAGCAGCTAAACTATCAAAGAAGGTAATTGGATTGATTTGACCTGAATTATTTTTAAAAAATCCATGTGGTACATTTTCTTTCCCATTCTTGTTCCCTGAACTATTGGAAAATGAGAGCATAATAATTTGTTCTGGTAATCTTGAAGATTCTTCTTCCCCCATTTTTAAGGAAAGGTGCTGTGTCTGATATTCTTGAAGACCATGAAACTCTACCCATCGCTAAGCAGTGCTCCAGCATTGAAGATAAGTTTTGAGCAATACCAAATAACGAAGTATAAGATCACAGTGGGACAAAAGAAATACATAATTGTACACATCCAAAGCCAAAAGCTCATGGTTTTGAGAGTTAGTCTGTGACATATCCAAGTCACTGTCAAACTTTTAAGAAAATCAAGAATTTAAAATCTTTTAAAATCTTTTACTTGAATCCAGCACAGTAAAAATAAAAAACCCACTTGGGTCACTTTTATCTGACTTAAATGATTCTATCAATCTGTGAACCCTCCAAAAACTGAGAGCAAATGTGGGTAATCCCAGGTTTTGTATATTTGCATAAACCCGCCACTAGAGGGGGGGGTAATCCCGACACGCGAATGCACCTAATCCTGGCCAGCAGAACTTCCACGTTTGCGTCTACTTTCTAACCACCACCATGACCACAAGTCCAAAATCAACCTGTTTTGGTTTTTTTTCAGTATGATACAAGTATTCAGCCGCAATGAATTACATTTTATTTCTTGTTATTAGATTGCCCAGCAGATAAATCAGGAGTGCTTTGCCAGAGAAAAGGCCTTTCCTTAGAAGGCTCTGTTTATTTATTTATTCAGTAATCAACAAGTCATTTTTAAATTGCAATTTCTCTGTAAAGGTGATGCGATTTTGAGACTGTAAGGTTCAGCAATGTTCCTTTAAGTAATCTTAAATTTCTGGGAACTTCAGCAATTTTAGATTCAGTAATTATAACAGACCACAAAACTGTGACATGTTGCACTCCTACAGTAGTACCTTTATTGAGTCAATAAGAAAGCATATTATAAATTCAAGCACCCAGATTATGACATTTACAGCAAATGTCAGTTTATTAGCCAAACAGAAAATCAAGCTGTACTATCTAGCGTGTACTCAAATAAAATCCCAGTGATTTATTAATGATGATAGTGACACTACCCACTTCTCCTCCTCCCTGTGTGTCACCCAGATCAGGGCATCTCCACAGCTGTTGCTAGCCCACGGTAGTCCAGGTAAGGAAGACTTACACTGTGTTGTATCACAAAGCAATCGAGACCAATGGTTCTCAATAGGAGAGGAACATAGTAATCATCGACCTCGACGATGTTAATAAACTTTGTCAAACACAATATGGCTATGATAAAATCTTCATCAGAGGCAACCATGGTCACACTTGATTATGGGAGGAATTACTTTATATTTTACTGTAACTTCTTAGGCAAATTTGTGAGGCTGACATGGGATAACATGTTATTAATAGTTCCAGAAAGGCAATCTGTCAAGCAAAACTAAGGAAGATGTGCCCTGGTGCAGACCTGTACATCCGCATACCAGCTCCAGGAGCTCCCCGGTCTCACTTGCTCCCCCATCAATCAGGGAGAGGAAATGGCAGGCCTGCAGAGACTGATTACCCACCACAATAATGATTATAACCAAGGTGAAGAAATGAAAGAACATTTTGTGTCCTTTAGCATCCCACAGGAATGGCCAGGAAGAACCACAAAAACAGAATTGTCATTAATTTTTGGTGACTTTTTGCCTGGGTGATGTAAGCACCCAGAACTATTCTATGTTCTATCTGGAGATAAACCAGTGATTTACAGAGGGATGAATGTTATTAAACAATACATATATATAGCTATAAATATACATTGTAAAAACATATTCCCTTGGGCATGACTGTCAGGTAACAAAAATTAGCATACAGTTATTTCTCAGAGGATGAAAAATACCTATTGAGGAAAAAGGCACATCAAGACAGGATGTCTAAGCAGTAATCATAAAGACAAATGACAATTGTGATATAGATCAAAAGGGCAAGAAGTAGCAACTGGAAATAGAAGGTGTTATGCTCAACCTCAGAAACAGACAGCAATTTTTTGATGATGAAACTTTGGGCTTACAGGGAGGTAACTAACTCATGAAACATACTTTAAAGAAGAGAAAGGGAAACTAACCTGTTGTTAGAGTTATAAATCTGATCTCTTTTTAAAAAGCAACAAATGAAAAATTTATTCCAGTTTTCTGAAAGCAGGTGACCAAATGACTGATTTTCCCATGCCCTTTGGTGAGGGTGTGGGCTACGCTGAGTAAATTTGACATAGTAGGAGTGTGGAGCATTGATAACAATTTAGAGAGGCTGCAGTGCTGTGGGAATACGCTCTCTGGTCTCTCCTCGCTGGTTCTCTGCAAAGGAGGAACAAACAGCTGGAGGCAGGAGATGCAGTAGAGCAATAGGAACAGCAGAGAAGTGCCTGGAGGACTGATCCAAAAGTGTCCATGCTGAGAAAAGTGAGATGACGCTCTGAAATCAAACAGTATTTGTTCATGAGGGATGGAGATCCTTTAAATGTGGAAAACTGTCTGGTAGCTGGCATGGCTAATGTTACAGAATATGAGAGTTTGCATGTGACTGCTTTCCAGCTGCTAAAGAAAACCTTTAAAAAAATTAAATGTATCAAATATTAACAGAGGAAAAAATATTTAAACATCTACATGTCTGTGATTATGCAAACAAATCCCATCACTAAAATCTCAGTCCTTTATTGCTGAGAAAAGTCACACCAGAATGAAGAGAAGAGGACAAAGCACTGGCTAGAGTGAAACTCGAGAAACCCCAAGAAAGTTGGAATTTACTGGAGATAATTCACATGAGGCCACAGAAAGAAGTTCATCTTTGACAAATCAGACTGCTTTTGAAAAACATAGCTGAGTAACTGTGCTCTTTTGCCTTACAACCTCTTTAAAAATCTTGCCAAAGACCTCTTTACGAAGTAGATAATTAAATATTGTAAGAGTCAGTTAATTGCACAGACAAAAGAACTAGCTTGGATAGCAAAGGCTGAGAGCAACAGTGTAAAATAAGAGTTTGGGCTAGAGAAATATGAAGAGCCGTGTGCCACAGAGACCAGTAATGACTGGGAGTGACTTCATTCCTCTCATGCATGTCTCTGGCCAGGGCGAGGGAATACGGCTGTAAGGGAGTGGAGTCTGCTCATGACACATAACTGGGCAGAGATTCAGCGCAAGGGAAAAGAGTCATGAACATCAGAAGGTCTTGGACAGAGCAAGAGCAACAGGATATGAGTTACTTGTGTGCTTTAATTGGGAGGAGTGGTGGTATTAAAGACAGGACAAGTTAAAATGTCATAGTACTACCCTGACATTGTGCTTTTTACAGACTTTTTACTGACCAAGTTCAGTGAGGGAGTGGGACTACTGGTGCTGAGGTAAGAAGTTCTCAAGTGTTTAGCACTAGGCACAACTCAGGGCAGATAGAGTCATCTCCAGCAGTTCTTCCAAAACTTTTTTGAACAATATTACAGATGCAAACCTGATTTTTTTTTCAGTAACAAAGGCTAGGGAAAAGAGAACATTATGCAGGAGTCTGAGCAAGTTCTCATTGGATGCTTTGAAATAATATTTATTTTTATGTATCTAATATTGCTGTTTTACACAGATAAGACCACACCAAAACTGAACAAGATGTTAAACTAAAAATTGAATATTAAGGATGCTACCTTGAGGTTGAAGAGTCTATAGCTTTGACTGTTTAAAACTACTTTTATTTAGCAATTTAACTTTGCTGTTTAACAACTGTGTGAAGAACATGTGCTGTAGACTTTTTAAGGTTCATTGTTGTGTCACAGAGGCCTCTCTGTTCGTATTTTTAGATTTTCCAAATATTTGTTTACAAATTTCCTCTGGAGAACATACCTTCTGTAACACTGCTTCTGCATCAGCCCACTCCCGATTTATTTTAGTATCCCCCAGCTGATGGGGGACAGATGGGTAAGGGTTGGGAGCAGAGGAATGCTGCCCTGCCTCTGATGGCCATGGAAGCTATGCAGCTCCCCTCCCCCAGACAGCTCTCGGACGCCTTTGGGAAAGGGGCCAACATGACTCTCTTGGTCACCAAAAATGTTAGAGACCTACAAAAGACTCAAGGTGAATCAGCTTTCAGTCTTGCACGGCAGGGCACAGGTCACTGAGAAGCCGTTGCTGAAGTTTCCCATCCCAGAGAGTTTATTTAAGACTGAGGGAACAAGCACACTTTAGTGTGATTATACCACACTAATTTGAAAATGGGCGTGTAGTTTGTGCGGTTCATAAACTTTTCCTACAGTTCCCATCTTCACCTTGTCTGACTTCGGAATTTAAATTTTATTCTTGTCTCAGCAGACTGGGAATTACAGTTTGGATTAACACCTTGTAAAATTAACAGAGTCTAATTTGCACCAATGTCTGTGATGTTTTGTGTATGCACCTAGTGTCACAGGAGGTCAGAGCAACCATCGGAGAGTGCCTGCTGTGGAGCTGCCCTGACCGGGTCGTGCAGATGCCATAGGCCCCAGCGAGCAGAGGGGAGACCGCTGAAAGCTTTACTCCGTGCAGGCCATTTAGACGTGAGCCATTGAATTCCCTTAGTGTAATGCAAGTCAACACAAAGGGTAAGACTCCAACCCCACAGCTTTCTTTGGGAAATGTGGATGATCTCAAAGATGATCTCAAAAATTATCGCCCTCTACAACTACCTGAAAGGAGGTTGTAGCAAGGTGGGGGTTGGTCTCTTCTTCCCGGTAACTAGCGATAGGACAAGAGGAAACGGTCTCAAGTTGCGCCAGGGGAGGTTCAGGTTGGATGTTAGGAAGAACTTCCTCACTCTAAGAGTTGTTAAGTGCTGGAACGGGCTCCCCAGGGAGGTGGTGGACTCACCATCCCTGGAGGTGTGCAAAAAACGTTTAGATGTGGTGCTTCAAGACATAGTTTAGTGGGTTTGGTGGGCATGATGGCATAGGGTAGAAGGTTGGACTTGATCTTTTAGGTCTCTTCCAACCATAATGATTCTATGATCTATAAATGCTGTGGAAAGTTGTGGGTTTAGAAAACAATGAGTTTTAATGTAGAAATTATTCTAAGGCACTGCTTGCAAACTCGGTTTATATTCAGTGATTCATGTAACGTGTTGTGTTTACCAGTGAGTTTTTCACCTATAATGAGTATAAAGTATTACCGTCATTCCAAATAGAAGGATGGGATGATTCTCTAGGGAAGAAATCCTAACATGAATGCAGGCAGCTGTTAATTCCCAGTATGCAGCCATCCACGTCACGCCTGCCTCTGTTGCAGATCATGGCACCCACCAGTGAAGGTAATCAGAATAAACCCAGGCTACAATTAGGGCAGATCCACTGGGAGGGTCTCATATTCCTGAATTTTCGGAGTCCTCATTAAATCTATTTAGGACTCGGACAAGCTCCTGGTTGGCTCCTCCCCTGTTTCTCCTGTATCCTCTGGAAAGACGGCCAAAGGCAGCTGTTTCCCCTGCTATGGTGGCTTTGTCCCTTGACAAATGACTCAAGCTTCCTGCTGTCTTCTCCCCTTGTGTACAAGATTTCAGGCTCAAACAGAAGCTCCTGCTGGCTGGCTGTGCAGTCCCACATGTCTTTCTGGCTTCTCCAGGACTGTGTGGGGAGTGAAAACCTCCCCTACTATCCCTCACAGTTTCTCCCTTCAGCGAGTGTGTGGAGACGGCAGCGGAAGGACCTGGGGAGAGGAGGCTGCGAGGTCCAGCAGAAAGGAAAGGTGATGGGCTAATGACGGCAGATCCTCTGCCGCATCTAGTGGGAAAGGAGATTTTATAGAAAATGTTTTGTGGGAAACAGGAGGAAGTAATTTGGGGAAGGAATAAAAGACAGACCCAAAATTTGAAAAAAATGGAGAAGGAAAGATTTCTTTCCCCACATCTTTCATATTTCCCATTGAGAAGAAAACATCTTAGATGCCACCAAACTGTAAACGCATTAGAAATCGAACATTTACTGTTATGTAGTTCCCACACTCACAGGACCTTTTCCTATATCAAGAACATAAAAACACTGCCTTAAAAGCTAAAATTGTGTATAAATCTCTTTACAGTTTGTATTTCTGGGATTTTTTTCAGAAAGCTGGGTCAGTATGAAATACTACTGTTAATATGCATATTTCACCAGTCTCTCGTACTCACAATTGCTGATACAAAGTACATAACCATAACAAAGCACAGCTTACATGAATAACAATTGGTGACTATTTCTGCTGTTTTATCTGTTAATTTGCTCCTTCAATTTGCCTTACAGTTGTTGCTATTAACTTCAGTTCTCTTTTTCTACATGAATAATTTGTCATTCCCTAGACTAAGACCACTTTGAAAATAAAAATTGAGTCTTGGTTAAGTATAATATTCATTCCTTATTATTAACCAACTAAGATCTTTATTTGTCTGGAACACAAATGCATATTAATAATGCCAGTATACCTTTAGGAAATGACTATCATCACAATAAAACACTCCGCTAAATATAACAATATGTTTCATGTTCACAGAATAGAACCTGGGGATAAAGCATAGATGTTTGATTATAGTAACATTTTTATATAAAGTGTTTAGAGGCCATAATTTGTTGTATAAATGTTCTTGAATATTAATAAAGTGTTGAAGGCTGTAGAATTGATGAGTGACTCACATGAAACACTAACGCAGAGCTGACATCCATGGGCAATTACTTTTCATATTTCTCTTCGATTTTCTAGGAGTAGACCTGCTCTCTCAGTCCACATGTGAAACAATTCACTGGCCAGCAATATCTCAAACTGAGGGGAACATAGGCTCTGAATAGAAAAACACTTAGGGTTTATAAATACTTTTATGTGAAAATAACAATACATAGTACATTTATAAAGCTGACAATACATATATTAACCATACAATTAAAAATCCGATTCCAGTGTGTGTGACTGACAGAAATATACTGTAAAACAGAATTATTTTGAAGCCCGACATCTGTCATATGGCTGTGTGTGTCGGTCTGACCAGAAGAACTGTTCTAGAGACCCCATCCCTACACAAAGCCCCACCCAGCGATCTGATGTATTCTAAGAATCTGTAACGTGCAAGATTAAGAGAGCAGGTCTCTTAGTAATAGTAAAGTTATTTTGACAGAGTTCATATAAATTATACTCTATCATACTAGGTTATTTCTGTTTTGCAGCAACAGAAGGATAAAGCAGTCCAAAATTTGCTAGGCTTCTGTTATTTGGCTGGGACAGGAAACAAAAACTAGTAAGCTATCATCTCAAATTGCACAAGCAATTGCATTCTTTGAAAACCATTATCTGCATGAAATCTTTCATGGCGGGAAATTACAAACAGAAAGAAATTCCTTCACAATGAAAGAAAAGCCCAGACTATTTTCAATCCTTGTTTTAAAGTACCAAAGGTGCCACAAAAATGGAGGCAACGGCCACTGGGATTCCAGATACCTGTCCTGACAGTAGACTGATTTCCTTAGAAAGAGACTAATGGTATTAATAAAAAAGATAATTGTGTCTGAAATCCTAATAGTTAAATTTTCTCTCTCAGACAATCTGTAATTTCTCACGACTGATCACTGAAGAGACATACAGAGAAAACAGAACAGGTAATCATACATCTATTTCTAGTTCAGACTTAGAAACAGTGTTGTGACACAGTGAGAAAAATTACCTGACCATTCATATCAGCATTTATAACTGTTTTGGAAACATTCGCCTAAGAAGAATATTGGAGTAGAAACTTTGGTTCACACTGACATAGAATACAAGTCAAGCTACCAATGATACTATGTTGTGAGTCACTGAAAATGATGTTAAGTGGCAAAATAAGATCTAGAAAACATAATAGACTAGATTCTGAAAGTTACCTTTTTTTCCAGTGGACTTTTTAAAGCCGTACGCTTAAAATTATTTGTCTATAGGCCAGTGATTCATGTTGAGAGACTGATTTTTGTGAAAGAAAGAGAAATACAGTAGCTGGCATTTTACTATCTTGATAAAAGGCAGAAGAGAAACACCCGAGAGGAATGATACAGGAAGGAAATCACTGACTGCTTAAATGCTGTTTGTTGTTAACTGAACCAGACTATGTTTCTTTACACTAATTGGCAGGAAGGTACATATTCATATCTTTTTTTTCCCTTTTCTTGCAAAATTCACATTTCACGGTGCCCATTCTGGAAGCTGCTGAAATCCATCAGTAACTCCTCATTTGATAAAAGGATTGTATGTTAGATGTATATAGTGTACTTAGCTCAGTGAATTTACTGAAGGGCAAACACCACACCAAAAAAATTATCAAAGTAGTTGTCTGTAGGTGTCTCTAGACAATCCCTCCCTCCCCAAAATATGTAATTTTCAGCTCTATTCAAAATGAGGAGACAAGACTGAAGTGAGAGGATTGGTGAGGAGTTCAGGATGCTGCAGATAGTCGGAGGCTGTCTGACCTTCCTGAGCTCGAGCAGGATATCCCAGGAAAATCCACGTTCCTGAAGAAAAGGAACTTTGCCATCTTCAGAGCTGGGTCATGTCCTCATCTGCCACGCCACAAAGGCATTTACAGCTACTCACATGACACTTTTAAAATAAGAACAACAAACAATAAGAATGTCACCCATATAATATATCTTATATGTCAGCTTTATAACATTGCTATTTTTTTTCAAAGCTGAAATATTTCTTGTTATATCAAAGAAACTAACATATTTTAGCTCTTTTCTTTAAGCTGATTCTCTAAAGATGATAAAATGAGGAAGTCACCTCAGTTTGCATTTTTCCATGGCATGCTGCTTTTACGTAGGACTCCTTGACAACCTCATCTCCCTTCCTGGCTGTAATCATCTTGCTCTGCTCTTTCTGACCCTGTCTGCCAGTACCTGCTATTACCTTTTTTAACAGCACTGCAGATCTCTAGTAGTCATAAATTACAGTCTTTACACTTAATCATGACTTCTTTGATTCATTTATGTCAATGACATAATTTAGATCACCCTTTTTACCACCTCAAGAGTTGTTTCAGTGTCCAAAGGAACAAATACTTTGTTGGGCTTCTTTCTTAGCCAATTATCAAGCTAGGACAAAAATGAGGAAATGGTGATTTTCTGTGCCACTTTTTCTTTTTTCTGCTGTCTTCCAGCATCCTTCATGCCTGTTACACTGTATAGCAATTCTTCTTAATCATTTATTCTGTTAAAATTCGAAGTTTGTCAACAAGTTGCAGTGAAGGCGACTAAGCTAATTCTGAAGGAATGCATACCATCTGCTTGGTCAAACCCTGCCAGCAAGAAATGCCTCTTTCACACCTGTATTAATCGTGATTTAGACATACATGTTCTGCCCTTATATATCAGGGGAAGTATACCTTTCTGTGGATGTAATTAACTCAGTCTTGCCTGTGGCAAAGCGCACAGCGTGTATGCCAATCTGTAAGTGACTGAGCTAGCTAACTCTTGTCCCTTCATGACACTTCCTGGACTTGGGAGTGTGCACTCAGCAAACACTATATTTTCAGGTTATGCTTCTGGGCTTTCTTGGAGACAGTGACCTCTGAATTGGCACCAAGTTCAAAAAAGCTGACTTCAGTGCAGATAACATCATTTAAATGCTAGTAGTACTTAAGTACTGAATGTATTAAGTTATCGGTTATATTTTTTGTTTTGTCTCATACAAGCTTCCAGAAGAATATTGAATTAGAATTTTGTACTCATTTTATGCTTGGAACCTTGTTTTACATAAACACAAAATTTCCCCAATATTTGGGAGATAAAGCAGTAAATAAATAAAGTCCTGAACTTCTCATCATGAAGTGATATTATACACAAATATTTATGCTGTTAGATATGCTTTGTTACGACTCATCAAAAATGTTGGGGAAAGTGTAAGTAACAGGTGAAAAAGATAACTGTATTGAGATGACCGTTGACTTCTGTAACTGATCTATGCCTCTACTGTTCTCTTGCTGGCTCCTGAGGACCTCACCCGTGCGGACGTGGCAGTGGGAAGCATCAAGAAGTTCATTCATTCATTCATTCATTCATCCAGTGCAGTGTGTGGCTCCACAGATGGCTGGCACAGCCCAGGGGACTGAATGGGGAAGAGAAGTCAGTGGGTACGGAGTGGGAACTGGCACCGTTACTGAGGGGAAAAAACCTCCTGGAACAAATGCTCTCACTGCACAGGCTTAAACAAAATGTCACATTCAGCCCAGCAGCAGGGGAGCAAACATATCTGATTGTGAGGAATGTCCACTCAGTTGATATGGGGAAACTGGAAAAAATTATTTTACTAAAAAAAGTTTCAGTAAAGTAATTAAAGCCTTGCAATTTATTCAAGGGCTCAAAAATACAGGAGATGTTGCTGATAAAGGAAAGCATGAGTGGTTTTCAGAATGACATAGCTCACTTCTCTGGTTCTGCTGTCTTCTGGGCTGCAGAGAAATGCAGCAGGTTTAATAGTAGTGACTCTGTACTGAGATGCTGGCACATCAGTGCGGACACACAGGTACAAAGGCACTTTTTGTTCCACCTTCTCTGTACATTAAGCAAGGCTAAAGTGGTTATTTAATTTGCATATTTAGGAAATGATTGTGTCCTTATACAACTACAAGTATTTCATTTATGTACAAGAAGGCCTTTATTTTAACATCCAGAGAAAAATTCCTGTGGGACAGTAATTCCACACACTGTGGAATATTGTTAACAGGGTTGAGCACAACTAAGAAGGCTTGCTTATTTCTTTAAGCTGTTAAATTAGACGGACACATATCACATAATATATGTCATGTAATATCATTTGAAGAAAAAAGAAAAACTGGACAAGGGGCTATACATTTGATACACGTTTTTATTTCAGAAAGGCTTCCTAGGCTGAAGGAAAACAGGGAAATAAGATAAAAATTTAAGTAGACAGTACTCATCTATTTAAACAGGCATTTCATTTTGTAATTATAGGTCAGGCCATAATTACTGATTTAAATATGATATCTTATCTACCATTCAGAGAATTATGTATCAAATATTATGACCGTATACTTATATGTGATATAGCAAATATCACTCAAATTCTCTGCTTGCAAAAATAGAACAAAACAAAACCAGAACTATGAGACAGATAAATAGATAGACAGACAGATACATACATGCATACATGCATACATACATAGTACTTGAGATCTATCAAACACTTGCTTTCTAAAAAAGCCACACACTTAACTTCCTTGCAAAAATGGAACAAAACAAAACCAGAACTACAAGACAGATAAATAGATAGACAGATACATACATGCATACATGCATAAATACATACATACATACATAGTACTTGAGATCTATCAAACACTTGCTTTCTAAAAAAGCCACACACTTAACTTCCTTTGTTAAGATGTCATTGCTTTGTAGATCATGTATTTGGAAAAAAAAAAAGGGGGGAGAACTCTGTAATTCTGAGGGTTCATCCACGGACTTACACAAATAAATGTAGACCTGGGCCAATTTGCAATCTGTTGTTTCGGGGGCCAGAAGGACCCACTTGATCACCCACCAAGAAGGAGCTTGGCTAGCTCCTAACTCATGGGGGGTGACGAAGTGCTCTGGAGGGCCTGGCATGGTCAGTGGGGGCAGGATGAGGATGTGCAGGTGTTGACTCAGCTGAGGATGAGCAATTTCGCCTCAGAGCTGTAGCTGTATCTACAGGGCAATTTTGCCCCAGAGCTGTAGCAACTGGACCGCCATGGAACAAAGCCATTGCTCAGGTCCAGGCTGCAGTTGAGAAGTTTCATACTGCAGCTGTGGCAGCTTAAGCCTTGCAAAAACCCATGTGTCTTCTAGATCAATTGGGGATCCTTGAGTGGAGGGTACAGGCAGTAACCCAGAGGCATGAACTGGACTCTGGAGTTTACCTGGGTTTTGGCTATGTGTTGAAATTGTGGACAAAATTTTGCCCTGCCACATCAACACCATAGGAAGTATTTCTGTCATTCCTTTGGCTGCAGGCAGAGCTGGTGTTGTTAGGTGTAGTTACTACTGAAGTTTTATGCTGAATGTCTATTCTTTCCCGTTTTCTTATTTTTCTGTGTTTGTTTCTTTGGATTGCCAGCCCTCTCATGGCATGAATCAGCAAAAGATTTAAGCACCAGCCCTGACTGAATTCACTGAGATTTAGCATTTGCTTAATGTCAGGCCCATCAGAACAGTTCTGTCCAACAACAAGCTCTGCGCAGAGCCTCGGTGGCTCTGTCAAAGAGGAGTCAATGCCTCCGTGGTGAGAATCACAGAATTTTGTATTTCCACTTTCTGCCACACTGAGGCCCACAAAGAACTTAATTCTGCAGTGCTTTTATGACAGAGTTCATTGCCTGTCTTTTACTGGAACCAGAACCTATATTCATGGTTACAGAACTAAATGTGTATTTTCAAATGTACTTAGTTCAAAGAGTAAGTTCATGAATAAAAAAACCTCTGGCTGTTTGCTACTGGATTCCAATACAGACTGTAAGCAAACAGACAAATTAAAGTGAATTGGAGCTTTCAGTCCCTTCTCCTGTGCAGCTATCCCTGGTGAATTTAACTAAATAAATGAATAAACGTCTTCTTTTAAATGAATGTTGGAAAAGAGAAAATTTTGAAAATAGTACCAGTGACTGACCGTAGTTCTCCTCTATTCAGAAGTAGCCTCTAATGAACTCCGAGGCTATAAATGGACATCTATGTGTTTCAAAAAGGACTCTTTAAAACAATAAGGAATTCACACAATTCTATGAGGTCTAACCATAAATAAACAGAAAGATATATAGATGGGTTTTCATTTACTCTATTGCTCTTTTACAACTTTCCAACACTTAATACTGCTTGGGGAACTTTGTATGCCCATTATATGTGGCAGTGTGTAGACCCTCTTAGTCAGATTGTTACAAAGGGAATTCAGCATCATAATGAATCAAAAAAAAACCTAACTACATGACAGAGGCACACTGTGTTTCAGGGTTGTAGGTGTTGTGGCAGATACTTCAGTTATGACACCCAGATAATTGCTGATGACAAACTGTGTATTCTGAAGCTGCTACGCTCCCACAAAGGGACCTTTGTTTGGCCCTGTGCATGTAAGCACGACCTCCTGCTGCTCTGCTGCCAGCACACTGCCATCACTGAGCCCACATTTCCAGCGAACGCTAACCCACCCTCACACAGAGCGAGAAGTCAGAAGACCTCACACCGAGAGTGCACAGAGAGCAGCTGTACACAAAAGTGAAGAGAAAGTTTGCTGGAGCCCCATAGTCCATTATTTGAAAAAGATAACGCTAATCTGCCTGTGCGCTCATGAAGCGATGCTCTACAGCCAATTCCGCAGCAAGTAAATGCAGTGCTCTCCATACACCTTGGTGCATTCCCTGACTGTGCTTAGGAAACCAAGTCTGTTTCTTCAAAGTCTCACTTCCAGATGGCATTGTCTTATCCAGAGCGTTATCAGAAATACCCAACATTTACAAAACCAGGAGGCTAAAGGAGAACTTGCTAAAGAACACCATGCTGGATGTCTCTCAAGTGTGTATTTTCAAGCAGTTTGATTACCAGAAGGTTTGCGTGTACGTCAATTTCTATTCAAGGGACTGCAGAGTATTCTGCTCTTTGAAAAACAGGACACATACACATATACGTCTCTCTCTCTCTCTCTCTCTTTCCATAGACATACACA
The DNA here is from genome assembly GCF_000690535.1 of Cariama cristata. NCBI lineage: Eukaryota > Metazoa > Chordata > Aves > Cariamiformes > Cariamidae > Cariama > Cariama cristata. Next base: position 15,990 of record NW_009621674.1, read on the forward strand.
CTTGGGAATCTAATTTCATGCTTCCAGGTGCAAATATTTTTACTTGTGTCTTTTGTATCCACATATCCCATGACATGTATCTACATAACACATATACGCTAAATAAACATTTGGTGCTGCTAATAGCCCAAAGGTGTTATTTTCCATATAATAGACACTATTTGCTGTGCTGTATAGAATGCCTGCCCTAAACCCCATGGTTGCTTTGTACCTGTGTTGCAGCAAATCTATCTGACAAGGCTGAGGATGGGCACCTGGCCATCCTAACAGATGGGTCTGACAGCCAGGAGACCATGTATGTGCATCCAGTGTGGGTGAGACCGATGGGATCCTTTGCCAGAGAGATCTAAACAGCTGTCTGTTTTGGCTGTACCTACTCCAAGGAGAAGGAGGTAGGCTTATGTTACATGAGGTCTATGCAAGTGCAGAGATTGGAGGGGCAGCGTCACGTGTGTAAAGAAAAATCCATTCAAATCGCTATGAATCAAAGACATCCACTGAGAAAAAGTGAGGCAGCGTTCTGGCACTCCACACCCCTCTGCCTCCCCTCAGGAAGATCAAGGAAAACTCGTCAGGACAAGTTAATTTGTCTGAACACGTCAGCAAGGGTGCAGAAACCTGTTGCGCAGGCTTTCTTCCTCTCCCAGAGGTCCATAATATTCGGTAAAACCAAGGCCTAACTTTCAAATACTGTGCAGACACTGCTTTTCTATATGGTATAAAAATCTGCTGAATAAAGGAACAAGTCCTTTCAGTACAAAGACCATGAATTTAGCTTGTCTCTTTTTAAATGCCCTGGGAACAATTAGGTATTTGCATGAGTAGAAGTTAAAATACTGCTTTCAAAACTTATCCCCTTGTAGAATTGCATCCTCGGGTCAGGCCTGTGTGTTAGTACGGCACTGAAGAGAAACACTGTACAAGCTGTATTTATTCAGTGCTCTGAAAGGCTGAAGCACAATCAGTGTCATTTTCTTCATTGTCATGCACTTTATTCATACCCACACTACATAAAAATAAAGTCTGCCATCTAAAAATAATTAAGTGATACTTCAACTATTGTCTTGAACTATTTTTTAATCAAAATTTAGACAGTGATCAAAGTTTTAGCACAGTATATGGAATGACCAGTGCAATTAGGTTATGGAAAAACATATTTCAATATAACATACACATTTTTTAAAACACTTAGCTGTTCAGCAAACCAACTGAACAGCACAAAGTAAATATTGCACAGAGAAAAAAAGAGGGAAAGCATAGCCAGATGAAGGTGAATAAGATACACGAGGAAACTCATAAAAGTCCTTCCTATACACAAGCTTAAGTGTCAGGTAGAGCAAGGGAGCTGGGAAGCATGAAAAAAGTTGGTATAAGGTGTTGTTAGCAGTTTTAAAAATACCTGTCAAGTTTCCTTGTAAATTAAAAAGGCAGATTCCTGTCCTTACAGATATGAAAGGAAATTTTGTAACCAGGTTGCTTAGGATGGGTGTTCTACTCCACCCCGCAGTGATCACCCAAGATGGACGATACTTTCAAAGGAGTATCTTCCCATCATGAGTGCATCAGCAATGAAACTCTTCTGCCCCCTCCTCCTCCCATGACAAGGGCTCATGCTTTTATGATTGATGTGTTAATTCTTACTTACACTCAGAAACAAAAAAAAAAAATAAAAGAAAGTTAAATTCTAAGCCAGCTGTAGCCACCTTGTTGAAAATGGCAGTTTATTACACCGGCAGCATGGGAAACCAAGGAGCAGTAAGCCAGCTTCCTTTCTGCTCCAGACTTTTCAGCAGCTTATGTTGTGTTTTGTTTATTGAATTAACCCTTGAGAACAGTGAAAAGAGGGACGTTTTGGGAATATGCTCAGTATTAAAGAACTCAGCCACAATGTGAACATGTAGCACCAACAAATTTGGACTTGTGCTTGGCCTCAGGGTGTAAGAAGAGGGCAAAGGTGATGTAGAAGAACTTTATGCCTTTTTATTTGGTGTATCAATGTAGCCACTCACATGAGCTGCCCACTGCCTCAAGGGCTGTTATGGTATCTGAGGACAGCTGAGATGTTTACATGTTGCAGTTGGTCTTTGTTTTTTTGCATCATTGCCTCCTGCATTGTGAGGTATGGAGCTGCCACAGGAGTCCTGCAGGCCCACCTATTCCTTGTAGCAGAAATTTTCTCAGGAAGTGAGTTGATCCCTACGGATTCACTCTGTACCTTCGTCAGGGCAACGCAGTCACAAGTGTGTGTGTGCACATATCACCTATTTTTAAGTACACCTTTTAAACTATAAAATGTACTTCATAACTTTTTGATACCTGAAAAACATAGTCATTTTATTTCTCAAAGTTTCTGAAATACTCTAAGTTCAGGAACACACTGTATTATTATCCAGATTATATCAATACATTAATATCCTGCCTTCTGCCATCTCAGGTATTTTTTACTTGGTCTTTGGACCCACTTTATTATAAACTCGATTCATCAAACAAAAAGTGATCCTCTCCATGTACCCTTCAAAATTCCTAGCGTTCTTTTAGAAGAAGGACAAGCACAATCTAACAGGCATTGCATTTTAAATATATTACACTTTTATATACAGTGCCTTATTTCTAATTACAGAAAATGCTGTCTATTATAGACCTTGTAGATATGTAAAAATTATTCAAAACGTTAATGTTTAACCACATATTATGGCTGAAATTGTAAATTAATGGTTACATTGGGAAAGGCAAATGAGGAGATATTTCCAATCAAAATAAATCACATAGGCTAAATGATTGTACCGTTTAGAGATTCAGACAAATTGCTTTTCTCTTGTACATAGACCTGTTCTACAGACTACAAAACAGACATGTTAAGACCAAGCTAGTGGTGTAATTCTTTGATGTTTGATTTAACCCTGCATACCTAATTCCTAGAATACCTTACATTATTCAGTAAACTCTACTTTAAGAGACTGCTCTTTAAAATGGAAAAAAAACCAACAGATTTTTTAAAATTTCACAGTGACTCCAGTACATTATTTCCAGCAAGAAGAACCTCATTAGTAATGGGCACTCTCGGACTTTCACAGGCATCAAGATACTCTGATTTAAAGGATGGGCAAGTTGGCAAGCTGTGAAATGAGAAATTACAAAAATTGCCTGGTAGAAAAATAGTTTTGCAAGCTAGAGAGTGTTCTATAACATTGTCTTTGTCATGCCCCCCCCCAAAAAAGCAAGCTTGCAGCTCCTTGATGCTGTTGTCCAGAATCTTTGTTTTAATGCCTGTGTATATCTGTAACCAAATAAGATTTTTCTCGTGGGTAAGTGTTTTTAATAGGCTGCATATTGCACAAGTAATCCTCTCATTGCTAGCTGAATTGCAGTGGAAGGCTCCAGATATAACCAGTATTAGACCTTGGTCCTGGGTGCACTAGCACCTTCCCTCTCTGCAGTCCCAGGGATATGCTTGGGGGACCTCTGCAAACCAGCTCCTAGGACTGATTGTTTCTTTGGGGCAATAAATTAGACTCCATCTCCTGAACTGATTCTAAAAAGAAACCCAAATTTTGAAGGAAATACTTCTTATGTTTGCAAATCTGGATTTTTTTTTTTTCTCTTTCTTACTGTGCTGCCTAGAACAAAATACTAGAGGATAAGAAACTGAAAAGTGAGCGATGTCACATGGTATTCTCAACAAAAACATTAAATATTGTAACTATATCAATTCATGAAAATAAGAACAGTAAGTGTGTGCATTTCCTGTTTAACAGAGTTTCAAAACCCTTGATTTATTTTCCGGACAAAAACTGGTTTTTCTTTATACTCAACAGATCTGTGAAAACAGATCTTCACTCTTCTGCTCAGCAGTAACAGAAATGTTTTTTTTCAGAAGACATTCTGCTATAGAAAAGAAAGAGAGCAAGGAAGCTGGAGTTAGAATAAAAGTGAACATTATGACTTAGAAGAGAATTTGTAAAAACACAAACATATTTATTTTCATGTTTTATTTTGAAAATATCCCACATGTTCACATTAATAAAAGGCAAAACCACCAATTGAACTTGTTCATAATTTTTATCCTGCTACTCATTTTATCATCTCCAGTTGCCATTTCCCTGACAAGACATTGCACGTCAATTAAGAATAGTAGTAATTTCTGATGGAGTGGAATAATTTGTAACAGGAGCAAAATTTTAAATATCGTGCTAAGAGTATCAAAACTCATAAGGTACCAGACGTTCATCACTAGGCTCCCTGTGTAGTACAGCAGGATCTCATTATAAAATCAGGAAGTATGTAAATAATCCTGAAATGGTGAAAAATTTAATAAAGATAGCTCATCAACAGACTGATAGGAGTGGGAGTAATGTTATGCAAATTAAGCTCACAATTCTTCTACATCAAAGGAACTATCAAAGCCAAATCAGAAAGGAAGGAACCATTACCATATGCAATTCAGATCATCACTTGTGGTCCCATCATTAAACTTAAACATTGGAGCATCCTATATTAATTCTTAACAAAAAGTGAAGCAGCACCACTACTCTGTTACATATTCTGGCTCACACGCCAGAAGTTACTGAGAGCAGAGGACACTAAAGGCTTCTTAAGGCTGGAGTTTAACTTTTAAAATGGCAAGACTATCCCCTTCTGGGACTGTAAAGGAGAATGGACGCAGTCAGTTCACCCTTCTTTCTCCTTTTCACTTGTCAAGAACAGATAATGCTTACACTTATTTTTAAGCTCAAATCTGAGCGTGGCAGCATCTGGCCAGCCAAGTCCTCTGTCATGAACTCCAGCTGTCCGGGAGTGCTATCACACAGCAGAGCCCTCCTGCAAGCTCTGAATTTGTAGAAAACAAAGGATTAGCCCACATCATGACCCTGCCCTGCCTGACAGTACAACGAGGAGGTACAGTATCCTATGCTTCATAAAGCGCCCAAAGTAGATCAACTACAGAAAGATGGGAATCAAGGGGGGAAACAAATAGTTTGTCAAGTTTGCACAATTAAGCTGCTTGTAGGGTTTGACACTAGCTTTTGAGTTTTGCCTTCCCGCATTTTATTTCTGCAAGTACATTGTTCTGCATCACAGGGACTGTAAAAAGAACACAGGTGGTTATTCTGGAAGGGTCCTTACCATGTAATGTCAGTTGGCTACGTAGCTGTTGTGAGAAAGCACTCCTCTGCTACAAGAGCAGTGTGGATTGTTTGCCAGAGTGTTTCCATTTCACAGTGAGAGCGGCTGAGCTCTTCCCTGTTGCCATCAATTGCTTAGTGGTATTGCACATACATGAGACTAATGTAAGGAAGCCTTTATTTTGTATTCTTAAGCTAACAGTGCCTCTCTTCTGGCCATGAGAGAAAGTACTGATTTACGTGTTACAGGGCAAGGTCCCAGTGGTGCCGATAAAACGTAGCTATAAGTGTAAGCTCCATCTCTGGGATCTTTTATTAACTGGTAGAAATTGCCTCTGCCTGGAACTTTTACATGTCCATTTGATCTATACCTTATCAGATGTCATATAACTGTACTATGATTCAGATATCATTAATTAAAAACTCATCAAGGAGTAGGTTCTGACAGCTGCTAACTCAGCAATGAAAAACCTGTTCAAATACTAATAGTAATCAGTGAGCAAGATCACCTCTTTACATGGTGCTCTTGTGACCTAAAGAAGAGAGAGCAAAGGGAGGAAATCTTTACACATATATTGCTGCTTCAGGACAGATTATTTTTGGACTTCTTTAGACATCTTTTTTTGGCCTGCTCTCAAATATGGCAGCTCACTACAGAAAGACAAAGGTGTCCGTGAAGCCACCATGATGGCTCTCGACCCATGGTCTCCTCAGTGCCTCGAGAGTGGACAAATTCACAGATCCTTCCTCAGCCTCACTTCTCTAGTAATGACATGAGTCATCCTTGCAGATTAGCAGCTCTCAAATTGAGAATCAAGAAGAACTCAAGGCATCAGAAGATAGTCTGAAAAAAAAGGTAAAATAATTTAAAAAATCTATGCATGGATTCCCAGGCAAGCAGACAAGAAAATGGGACAAAAAGTAAATTACTAAAATGAAATATAAAGTTTAAACTAATTTAATTTGGTTGTAAGTGAAGATCACTATAATATCTTCATAAGCGTCTTCATGGATTTAAAAAAATAAAATAAAGAATATCTTTCGCTTTACAAAAGTTGAAGAGCCATGGGCTGGAGGACATAGATACACAACCCACTCAGATGGATTTTTGGCTGGGAAGTGTGCATCCATCTTAGAAGGTTTCTTCCTTCATAAGATTTAGACAGAGGGTCTGGTAGCACATGTACGATTGATGGAAAACAGGTCCTCCCCAATTACTCAACAGTTAAGACAGAAAAATAAACAGCACAGCTCACTGTGAAACAGATCTAGAAGGGCATTAAAATTAGCAATGGACTTTGAAAGCACCTAAATACATGCTATCTGGATTTAGCTATAGCCAAAGCTTGATGTTTCAAAGCTTCATTTTAACCTCTTGTAAGGGTCTCATCGATTATCATAAGGAATCGAGAGTATTTTTTTTTTTTTAATAGAGGAATGTACCCACAATGGTCTACTGAAATATCTATTTATTTAAAATTAATGAAAACACATATAGTCATATACCGGTTCTCAGGTATGACTAGCTTTCTAAAGCTAGCTGATCCAAATAATCATATGACAGAGAAGAGTTCTGTCTATGCTGGAATATTTGGCTGTTTCTATAGGAACAGTTATATCACTGTACATTTTATAGTGATATTGTTAAATCAATATGCAGCCATTAAAATGGCATCAGTCTTTGCAAGGGCATGATTGTTCTAGACTAAAAGAAGCCTTTTCACTGTAATTAAAACTCCTTCCAAAGCAACATAGTATAAAGTGAAGAAAATATTATGTTTTTACAAAAGGAATCATGCTGATATAAAAATTACTGTATGAATTGACATGTTAGCACATGCAGTATTATTTTCCATGTGAAAAAATTCTTCCATAATTCCTTCGAAAGAGAAAAGAAGCAAGTCATAGAGTAAAGGGCAATTAGAAAAAGGTAAACCGAGGAAGAGAAGAGAAAGAATAAGAGGAGTCACTGTTAAACTTCTGTTGTGCTCGTATTTGATTTGAGTGAGGAAAGCCACTATACTAAGACCACTGTTATCTACTCAATTTATTAGTGATTTGAAAAAGAGAGACTAGTAAAATGTAAATATTCATAAATTAGATTAATGCATGTGCAGGGAGTTCTAAACATTTTTATGATGCATTTCATTCTGTAAAATTACAGGTCTGGAAGGTACCTTAAGAGGTCATGCAATTTAGAACACCCTCCCAAGGCAGGGAGAACTAAATCTGTTTCACTGCTTATGCTTATTTGTTCAACCTTTTCCTAAACGTTATGTTTATGGAAGTACAGATTTATGTCCATACTTCTAGTACTTCTAATAAAATTAGTCCTTTTTTTTGCTTTATTTCTAAGCTTTCTTACTTTGTTGGTATTATCATACCAGAACAAAAAAACCAACCAACCAAACAAAAAACTTATGAAAATTTAAAACTTGTTCCTCCACCAAGCTTAATGTAATAAATCTCCATTTTTGTGCGAGTATAAGATAATGATATTGTAAAGGTACAACAAAAGTATTTATGTTGCATGAACTTTTTAGACAGATTGACCACAACTCAGAGTTTAGACAAAAGTAAGGTTATGTCACCAATTTATATTACACTAATACTAGAACTTATACTACTATTGCATAAATACATAGGAAACCCTCAGCTTGAGATGAACTGTGAAATACATTCAGCTTTTAGTACACCATCTTATACAAAAGAAAAAGGAGCAACAGAGTCCAGAAAAAATGAACAAAATTGTTTAGAAGCATAATATTGTACACATAGGAATGCATGTAAAAATTAAGACCATTTAATATACAGAGAATTATAACTGCAAATGTGGTCAAAGTTTAATTTGGTAAATGGCACAAAGAAAGTAAGAAGGACTCGTATCTCTACTGTTTTCTCTAATGCAAAAGGGAAAAGAAACAACCTATTTAATTAAAAAGCATTATGTTCAAAACCAATCAAAAGAAACAATTTATGGACCTCATAACATTTTAAAATAAGATCTTTGTAGCCGTGATTTTTAAGGATGTAAGAGAAACTCAAGTTCTAGAGAGAAGAAAGTCTTTTTAAGCCAACTAATGCTGCTAGCAAAAAAAGGTTAAGACATACAAGACTACTTCAGCTGGTTTGAAGAACGTGTGTGTCCAAAAGCTTGTCTGGCTTTTCCAGTTGTACCAGCTCATCTGATCAAAGATACGACCTTTTCCTACCTAGTTTTCCAATTAACTTTTATCACCTACAGGTACAATAGTCACAATGCATATATATGTTAGAGGATAGAAATACTTGTGGTTTAGGATTTATGACAGCAGTATGAGGCTAGAAAGAAACTTCCAATATTGATAAAGTTATTATTTTATTTCTCTGTAGCATTTGGTATCTATTGCTCTCTGAAACAAGACAGGGGACTACATTTCAGATCAGCATTTTCATTCTTTATGGCACATGGCTTTTGTTTACTGAATAGAGAAGAAACCTTCAGTTGTAATCATACTGCTCACAGTTCCATATGAAAGTCACCAGTCACTAAAAAAAACCCAGACAATTCTGTCATTTATAACTGTTCATTTTATAGAAAACATGAATATCAGTTAGTTGCATGTTTATCCCAGCACAGCAAACTACCCTTTCTCCCCACCTCCTTTCCCATCCACTTACTCCATTCATTCAGTGAGCGTGTCATGAAAACCCTGCTGACAGCTTTCTGAAGTAGTTCTACATCACCAATGCTGCTCCTCAGCTTCAGCTGCCACCACGTTCCTCCACTGGTAACGCTTTTGGGAGTTGTTTTGTCTTGTCTATTCGTGGTGTTCTGATCGGCCTTGTTCACAAAACCTCAATATTAATAAAAGCAAAATATCATTCTTTGGGATGTTTGCAATATTCATTTTTTTCACAGAATAGTTTATTACCTAGTTGAAAATAATCTAAAAAGCTTATGATAGGTGAAAATATTAATACTTTTAGATACATGAAAATATTAATATTTAGGATATAACTGTTTTCTGAACAGCGTTTAGAAATAAAAATACCATTGATGAATCAATGAGAAACAATAATGTTCCTAAATATATTACAAGGAACGAATGTGTCTCATGAATGAATGATAAAGGAGTTAATTCATTTCATTATATATGAAAAAGGAGGAAACTAGATTTTAATCCTTCTGAAGCAATCACAGTTGGAGAGAACTGATGGCTTAAAGCTAGTACAGAAAAAATGGCATAAAAGGAGCAAACACTTGATTACTCTTACTTTAGTAAAAAAATAAGGAATATATTTCTGAAAAACTCCTTGTATACAAATCTTCATTAACAGATACAGGTAATTATTTTGAATCGTTCATTGTTAGGCTTGATACCATATTTAAGGAAAGCCCCTAAAAAAGCCCAGCAGATGTTTTGAAAAGTCAGTATAAGTATTTCCATCTTTAAATGTTATATAAAACAGATTTAAAACAGAATGGCTGTGTTAAACAGTAGTTACATTTATAAAATACAGCACAAGATATAGCAGTGAAGCATTGAGTTTGAGAGCTTTTGAGCAATCATAATCCTTGTAGTAGATGCTAGTATAGAATGAAATGATTGGAAATACAATTTTTTCACCTCAAAAGGATAAAGCCACATGCTTACTCCCTTGCATGCTATGAAACATGACAAAAGTTAAGCCAGTGAATTACAAAAAAAGGAGTTAATGAATAAGGTAACTAAAGTACTCTATACAGTGATTTTATCATAAAAGTTGGTCTGGGCTCTAGTTAGTCACAGAGTGACACTTGCTGGTGAAAACAGGATCAAGTAGACCTTCTCCTAAAGGTCTTGCAATCCTAGCTTCTTATAGCCTAATATTATCTTCATTTGCAAGAAAGAAAATATGTTTATGGTAGGATAGATTTGTCAGACCTGTGCAATATCTTTTGATATTTACCCTACTAAAAAGGGCAATCAGTTAAATCAGAAATTATTTCTTCTAGGTGAACTAAAACTTTAATAAAACTAGTACCCCCAAGATGGCTACCTGGATTTGCTCCTCTCCTGTAGCATAACAATAGTTTTTATATCACATTGTTGGTTAGACCTGGTGTTTAATTATTACAGAAGCTTAAAAGTTAGTCACTGTAATCAACAGCAGAAATACACAATAATTCAAAATAATCAAATTCCACATAAGAGTCACGAATGGAATACAAGTGAAGTGACAAAATGCAGCATGTATTGCAGCAAGCTCAAAAAGAATGGCTTTTTTCTGACAACTGCAGGGGCAGGTTGTGATAGCAGTGGTATTGATTCATGGCTCAACCCAGCAATCAAAGTCTATAAAGAATGTTCTAAATGAGCAGAAGGAGCTTGAAGCAACATGTTAGCTGAAATATCCAAGCAAGGAAAAGTTGCTTTTATAATGAAATGGCTGGTTGTCTTTGTCATGCAATCTCCATAGTGTGATGAAGGTGCTAAAATTCCATATTCGGCTAGAGGGCACAGTTTGGTCCTAATCTTCACTGCATGCCGCAAAGACAAGTCATCACATGAGCTGCTGCAGTTCCTACGGAAGGCACTTTTGTAAAGCTTCTTAAAAGTTGTGCAAATTTCCAAACCTACTGGACAAGTGTCTAAGTCTAAGGGAAACCTGGGCCAACACAGTCCACAGGTGACATGCAGGAAATACTTCTGTTAGGTGAAAGCAGTAAATAGGAAAGCAATTTAGGCACATAATTTGAATAGCAAAATTTCAAGTAATTGTTTCCTGCAACTTCATATGAAATCTTTCACTAAGAAGTATTGGTAAAATAAATTTTAGGGCTTAAGTAAGAACATGAAACATTTTCTTAGTAAATGAACTGAAATGGGTATCTATGGCATTCTACTTGCTCCTGATCTGGATGTTTTCTTATCAATATGAATGAGACAACTGGTGAAACTTCAAGGCTATGCACTAATAACAATGACAACTGGAATGACTGGATGTAGCTTTCTACCTGTAAAAGGATTATTTTGGGTTATTAATCTGCACCAAGGGGCAGAATCATTTTAGCAAAATGCAAAAATAGCTTGTGTCCTACAATTATGCTAAGGCCCAGAAGTTTGTAGGCATTTCCTGGGAGTGCTGCCAACTGAGTATAGCTCCTGTCCCACATTATCTGCTCCTTCTCTGTGAGAGCTGAGAGGTAGGGAAACAGCATAAGCCATGCTGAGCATGTGATCTGTAAACTTGCTTTGTGTACAAACTGAACAGCCCTTTATTCCAGAATGAAAGCGTGCACAGATGATGTCTTCAGTCTTGCGTATTGGCAAAGGGGCTAAGGACTAGAAAGACTTGGAAGCTGAAGTTCTTCTATGTTTCTGTCTTTAGAAACAGCAGCTGAGACCCTGGAGGGAATGTGGAACACCAAGCGAGTCCACGAGTCCTGAATGGTCTCCCAGTTGCTGAACATCTTAGGAAGCAACTGGCTCTAACTGGGCTTAACATGCCAATAGCAGTATGTGCTGGATACCTTTCAGGGTCAACATCAAAAACTTAGAACTGTTGTGCCCAAGGATCCCACTCCAAGTAGCCTGTTCAATTAAAAATAGGAAACTGGGACTACCCATGAAATTAGCTGGTAAATAGAAAAGAGAAGAAAGCAAGCACAAGGAGCAAAATGCCAGCAATAGTTGCATTTTGCTCAATTAGCTTACTGGGGTACTAGGGGGAAAAGGGGATATACCAAATAGGATGAAGGAGAGTAAAAGAGGACTTGTCTTCTATTGAAAAATTGGAGAGGATAGAAAAAAATAAAAACAGTTTATTTACTGTCCTCTGTCTACAGAGCATTGCTGCAGCTGCTGCTTTTTTTTTGCTGCTGGAAGCCAAGTGGCTTCCCAAGCATGGCAAGGAATTTGACTTTCTGATCATGAGCAAAGGAAACACTAGGAAACTTTGTTCCACTTTGGTCAGTTCTTTCCCTTTGCAGAAGCTCCTGGAAGAAGGCAAGGCTGGCAATTTTTGGCTGTGCACCCTCAGAAAATTCGTTAAGACTAAGCAGTGTCAGGAATAACATCTGTTACTACTGCCTAGCTAATAGCATAATCAACTAGGATGACTGGAGACAGAGCCTTGATAAAACCAAGGAAAATGAGAAATCATTACAAACATATATAACTAGAAATACATAAATTAGATTGCAAAATGTAGCTTTGAAACCAGAGATCACCTCTTGCAGCAGCAAGTTGTGATGGAGAACGATGCCATGGGTCTCAAGAAGTCCCCTTGGGAAACTGGAAAGTCTTTTTCTGAGCAAATCCATCCTTTCCAAATGAAACAAATCTGGGGGATCTGTTTGGGCACTCATGCAGTCTAGATCCACTGCAGCAGAATAGCCTTTGCTGGTACCCTGACTGAAAATCCTGTATGTCTTAGAAGTGTCTCTTTATTGAGCTCCCAAATGAACCTGGAAAACCTCAAGGTCCAATTGTAAATATCACCTGGATGAAAACCCTATACTCGTCTTTCAAAGCAGTAAAGTCAGCAGGGACTGAATGCATTCTTGGGGGACCAGCAACCTATGAAGACCTAAGTCATATAAAAACAACAAACTTTTGAGTTACATAGGTTGCTATCAAAACTCTCTCCCTAGCGCCAGATGCAAAAGTATTGTAAATATTTTTTTAAATTGTCAGTTTTTAAATGACTGAAACTGCAATTCAGTTCTGTGTATAGAAAAGGATTTATGCATTTTTGGTTTGTTTGTTGCATAAGTAATTACTCGAATTTCTTCAGCCCCTGTTACAAGATACTGATTGACAGAAGTGATACAGACAGGCATCCAAGATGCTTTCCAATCTGGGCAACTCTAAACCAGCATGCTGATGAAGTTACATGCATACAAGTACACATGCGGAACTGATTTAAATGCCCTCTTCTGGGAGATAATTCTTGAAGCAGGATGCCATTTGTTTTAAGCTTCATTTTTGATTGACTTTTCACTTTGTCTAGGCTCATAAATTACAATTCTATTTTACACATGGCTCTTGTGTGCTGCTCTATGCCAATTCTTGCACACTATTTTGACAACTGATTGTAGGCAAGCCAGTACAATTAACAGACTATTACTGTTAAAGCAGAAGGATAATTGTCAACTGGACTTAACACCACTTTGATAGTAAGTAAGTGAACAGTTTTCTCATAAATGCAGTATGTGTATGTCAAAATGCTTAGTATAAATAAGTGACAAAATGTAAGGCTGTCTGCTGATCCATTGGTAATCACTAGTGTACTACCTTAGCTTAATTGGTGACCTATTTTTCTGAGTTTCCATCATGACGACACAAAGCAGTAGTATGTGTTTAAAGATACATATGGTACATTTTTTCTGTATGTATAGTGCATTTTTTTTCTGCGGACATGCTAGTGCTTTTTAGGCATGAAGGGCAGAAGCTGTTCTGACACAAGTTGTCTGTATATCATGATCAAATACCACTGATGCCTTCAATGCATAAAATGTCACAATGTTGGAATACTGTCCAGTAGTAATCATACACATGCTGATTTTTGACAGTGTTAGTAACATAAGCGTGATAGGGACCCACCTTGCTGTTAGCAACCTTTTGTTCTACCCTGAACACGCGCAAGAAATGGGCAGATCTATGGAGGATGTCACGCTTGATGTAGAAGCTTTCCTTTAAGGCTTAACAGGCTTTGTACATTGAGGTTTTTGGCAGTATGGTACATTCGGAATAATGGGAATGATACGACACAAGCCACTGAGAAGGTTGCACTGTTCAGTTGCTTAGTTTAAAGAGCCAAAACTACAAAAGCAAGATTCTGGAAGCCTAAGAAGGAAATATGTACAGTGTTAAGCTTTTTACACTTTCTGAAGTGTAAGCAACAACTGCATTACAGCTTTTGCTTTGAAGCCAGCCATGCTAACTCTTAATTGTTTCAGTTGATCTAGATCGCTGGAGCCCAATTTCTTAACTTAAACTTACGAAGACTTGAAATTGGACAGTTTTCCTTGTAAGGATTAACATGTGAGACAGTAGAAGGTGGAATTCAACAAGATAAGGAAAATGCTGAATTTGTCTCGAGCTGTTTTCCTAAAATGCTCATAAAGCTGAAGAAAGACTGAGGAGACATATTTAACTCCTCATCAATTAAGATGAACTCATCTAGTGTTGCCCGTCTCCTTACCGAGAGGGAAAAAAAAATATTGTCCCTCTTCTTTAGTTACTTGGAACCATACCCTAATCAAAACCTAGTCTTCGAAAATTCAGGGACGACAACGTTAAATGACCAAGAATATGTAATTTGATCAGTTGTGGAGTGAGGAACACACTGCAGAATGTCTAAAGGAAAGTTTTTTTACAAGCAGAATAAGAGGTCATGCCACCTTGAGAATAACTGATTAAAAAGAGGAGTAAATCACCCACAGAAGCTTTAGCATGCATTGCCCTACTGCTAGGATTTCTGGATATGATCCACATAGGTTGTGATCTTATAATGAGAGTACATGTCGTTTACAACCAGGTACAGGAAATTCAGTTCTTTCAGAAAAATCTCTGAAGCATTGCACACATTTCTGCCTAGGAAATCTTGGACAAACAGGAAAATACTCTTCAAAAGTCTGGTATGGCTTCAATGTTAATGCTAGTGACAGAAAATCTGAAATCAGGTTGTGCATGCATGTGTCCATTTCTGTGTACGCATACTTCCTCACGGAGAGAACAAGCGTTTCTGAAAACCTGGACAGCAAAGGCAATGGGATGACTTGTTTGAGATGCAGCTCAGTGGTTCAGCCACCAATAATTGTACAATAATGTAGAATTATGAGTGCCTAAGTGTAAAAAGAAAAAACAACACTTCATTAGGCTGAGGTTAGTCAACAGATGGCGTATAGACCACCAATAGTCTATAAAACATCAGACGGCTGGTATAATTTCTACACATAACAGAAGTGTCCTTGACATTGACAAGTCAGTACATGCCACGTAGCAGAACTGGGAGCTGGATTTTTATAGAGCTATCACTTCATTGAAATGGTGAGAAAAAAAAAAAAAAGTGGTTTGGTTATAAATAAAATCAGGATGGCTAACATTTTTGGTAAGTGATATGCAAAACCACACAAGTTGGTCTGTAGGTTATTAAAAACCTGCTTGATTCTTTGCTTAACCATGTCATGACCACATAAGCAGTAAAACTTTAGTTGTAGTTACCATCAAACACCAGCCCTTTACAGTTTTTGACTTAAATGCACTAAACCTCTCCGTGCAGGTGCAAAGAGTATCTGTGAAATGTCATGTCCTGATGGGTGCTGGCAATGCTGCTCTAAGTTTATAAGGAAATGTAAGAATCCGGAAGGTCTTACCAGGGCAAGTATGGAGGAAATATTTTCAAGTAGACTGGCAATATTTCACATAGGTGATAGGTGGTTCATCTGCTACCAGATACTAAAAATCATACTGTTTTTCAGAAAAGCAGAAAAACCAATGAAGAGGCAAAGGCAGAAGTTCCAAAAGCTGCCAGAACTCATACAACGAACCAAGAACTTGATTTTATAGTATAAGGAAGTGAAGCACGTAGGCTTAGTACTGTTCAAGACAACTTTTCAAAAAGATATCGATGCTTTTGCAGAAAAGAGGGAGATAATAATGATAACGGTTGGAAAATGCCTTAGTGCTAGTCTACAGATAAAAGAGATGCATCTTGTCCTTGGAGAATAATTTGAAATTGACAAATGTTGCTATAACACAAACACCATTTAGATCAGAAACCAGATAGCAACTCCGAGGTGGTACACATTAATAACTTTGATTGCTTTCCTTAACTGCTACAAACTTAAAAGAAGCCTTGTCATCTTAAAAGCACAGCAGCAACTGGTATGGCCTTCTCTACTACTTACCACAAGTGTTTCTGCCTTGTTTTATAGATTAATTTGGAATACCCCGAAAGCCTGCTGCAGAAAATAATGTTTGTAAGAAGCAGTTCTTACAGGCTGGCTAGGCTGAAGAAAAGTCCACATGCATTTTCCCTTCAAGTGTTTTCCATATGGAAGTCTTGTCACGCTATCTCTTATGTTCTCTGTTTTGGTTTGTGAAATGAATAGTGAAGCTTGTGAACAACTCTAAGAAGAGAACTCCATTGTAAAAACCTGGTTGTTGGGTGG
Source organism: Cariama cristata (assembly GCF_000690535.1). NCBI lineage: Eukaryota > Metazoa > Chordata > Aves > Cariamiformes > Cariamidae > Cariama > Cariama cristata. Next base: position 32,256 of record NW_009621674.1, read on the forward strand.
GGTTTTGTGTCGTCTTTTTTTTTTTTTTTTTTTTTTTTAAAATCATTGAAGGCTTTTTTGGTTCTGAGCAAGGAGACAACTCAGATTGACCACCCAGGTCAGTATCATCTCCCTTCTGTAAGCTTGTCCAAACTAATGAATTTCTGGTTCTTCTGAAAGCTTGTAAATATCAGTGATTTTAAATCAAGCTGTTGCCCTGCTTTCTTTAAGTCTTACAGAAGTAGGGTAAACCTGTTTTTTGTTTTCTTCATTTAAGTGGATAGCAAATGCTGCAGGAAAAGAACTCGAGCAGTATCCAGTTTACTTATTCCTTTAGGGATGAAACATGAAGTGACATGTGACACTTCTCAGCCTGGGTACTGAAGGCCAGGCACTGGGCAAGCTTCTTTCCTCACAAGAGACTTCTTTGACAAGAATAAAGATCTTTGTCCATTGATATACTGATTTTAGAGTGACCATTCAACCACAGTAAGACACAATACAAGGAAAAATAAAGGATGTTCAAATGAAACAACACTTCTCTTAGGGCATTTATTTTACTAGGGTGTAAATCTTTTTGAACAATTTGCTTACATAAAATTAAGTGCTTTTATATCTATATATATAGTATATATTTTTATAAAGTATATATATATTTTTAATATACAAAGTACAGAAATTAAGCATGGTTTCAACATCCTTAGTTTTTAAAACTCCTGGTGTACAATTTAAATAAACTCTAATTTGAATCTTGGCCTTAACACTATTGATATTTAGCAGGTCACAGCACCTTTAAAATATTTTTTATGTGAACAATAATATTTTTTCCTTTCCTGCATTTACCATTGTAATTGGCAGAAAAACACTTGCAAGTTGACCAAAATCGAGACGAGCAAAGTAGGAGTTTAGGAGGGAGAATATGGCTAAACCCCAATGACAGGCTTCCAAAGTAGGCAAACTCACGCAACTTTTCAATGTTAAATATTCTCCACATGGACAATTGATACCTTGTTTGGTTTTGGTTTCTTTTTTTTTTTTTTTTCCCCAAGCCTAAAATGATCAAGAACAAGCAGACTAAGAAATTTAATTTCCTAAAGTAAAAACATTAAATCTGGTATTTGATATCTAAGGTGGATATCTGTGAATTAAATCCTTGTTTTATTACAGTGTGTTAAATAGCTTTGTCATAATGTCATTTTGCTATCTTCGCCTCTTTCTTTTAACTTGCCCTTCAGTAAATATTGCATCCTGAACATTAGCGTGAACACAACTGTATTGCTATAATCCTTTTGAACATTGCAAAGGATATGAGCATATTAGGCTGTTGAAGGACTCTCTCTAAAGGCCACCTTTGCTGCAGGTGAAGAACTTGAATTGCAACTAGTTGATCTCAATCACTTTCACAGTGATGAGAGACTCTTTTAGTAGGGGACATGGCTCAGGGCATCCATGTGTTAGAGAAAACCAAAACCAGCATCTCTTGCAGTTCAGCAGATGGAGGGGACAGGGGAAGGGACAAAATTCAGTCATACAGCCTTCAAAATTGTTCAAATGAACCTTGGTTTTTTAACACCCATTGACAAATTGTAAAGTATGCTGGATGAACAACTAAGTGGAAACAGACAGTCAGTATCTTACTTTCAATAGCCGACGAACAGTCTTCCAAAGCTTTTTTCAGTGTTGCACAGCATATCAGTCTTAATTCAAATTCAGAAAACAAATAATCTTGAGTACTTCTTGCTCTCCAGCCACTGAAAGCTCAAATTATGGAGATTCCAGGAGACCTATTTTTCTTTACTCATCATATTAACTCTTTCCATTTGCTTATCCTGTTTTCTCATATTCTTAAGCAGTTTTTTCTGTGCTGATGCACAATATCCTATTCTTACTCCCAGGTCAACTCACTACTTAATAGAGAACAGCAGCATTTGTCCCAGTCATGTTTTTTGCTAAGTGGATGATGCTAGGCCAGCTAGAAAGGAATTCATGTTGCAACTACTTCTGCCAGTGGGGTGCTGATTTGGAACTCTTTCCTGTCCCTGCTGCCTGAAAGAAAAACATTAAAAAAAAAAATCTTTTCAGTCTAACTAATCTCTTCTCTATAAGAGAAATTAGGGCAGGGGTAGTTGCACAAAAGCTTTTTCATCAAGCTATACAACTTCAGATAAATACAAACCTTGGGAACCTTGTTGATGACTTCCACATCATCTGACTGTGATAAACTAACAGAACTACATTTCTCTTGAAGTTACCTTTGCTTTTAACACTTATTGAAGGCTTGGGAGTTTAATTCCTGAAGCTGTAGTTCTGCATGTCAAGTGTGCTAATAAGCAATGCCTCTGACCATTTACCACAAGCACTTGAGATGTGTTACTCAGCTTTATAAATTCCTGCAACTGCTAAATTGCCTACTTTGCCACTCTCTCTTCCACCTTATCCGCACAGTCTTATTCCGGCAGTTTAACGTGAGGAGCACGACTGGGCTGGGATGCACCTTAACCAAGCACCCAATCGCACTTTCCCTCATGAGCTGTTTGCTTATTTTATGTTAATTGGACTGGTCCATGACATAAAATATTTTGAAATGTCCGTGTGATCACTGAAGAAAAAATAGCAACAATACAGACAGCAATGTAATGGATTGTTTCGATGCCTTTTAAAGGCATCTTTCCGAAAAATTTGCGTAACCTCTTTTTTTTTTTTCCTTTGAGCGGTAAGCGCCTCTCCTTTGAAACCACGGGTAGAGGAGCTCTTACCGAGCACGACCGCTCGGAGAGAGAGACGACAGAGCCGGTGTCACCTCGCACCAAGACGCCTGAGGAGCAGCAGCCAGGGGCGCGGGGCACGCGCCACTTGT
>NW_009621675.1:0-11388 GCF_000690535.1 Cariama cristata
CCATTCACCACCACTCTTTGGGCCCAGTTATCCAGCCATTTTTTCACCCAGTGAGGAGTACACCCATCCAGGCCATGAGCAGCCAGTTTCTCCAGAAGAATGATTGGGAAATGGTGCCAAAGGCTTTGCTAAATTCCAGGTAAACAACGTCCACAGTCTTTTCCATGTTCACTAACAAAATCAGCTTTTCAGAGAAGGAGATCAGGTTAGTCAAGCAGGACCTGCTTTTCGTAAACCCATGCTGACTGGACCTAATCTCCTGATTGTCTCATATATGCTGTGCGGTGGCACTCAAGATGATCTGCTCCATAACCTTCCCCAGCACTGAAGACAGGCTAACAGACCTGTAGTTCTCCAGATTGTCCTTTTGGCCTTTCTTGTAGATGGGCATCATATTTACTAACCTCCAGACAACAGGAACCTTGCCAGTTAGCCAGGACGGCTGATAAATGATTGAAAGAAGTCTGGTGAGCACTTCTGCCAGCTTCCTCACTAGTCTTGACTGGGTCCCATTTGGCCCTATAGACTTGTATATATCTAAGTGGTGTGGCAGGTCACTAACCATTTCCCTTTGGATTATAGGGGCTTCATTCTGCTCTCCATCCCTATCTTCCAGCTCAGGGGGCTGGTTACCTCAAGAACAACTGGTCTTACTATTAAAGTCTAAGGCAAAGAAGACATTAAGTACTGCAGCCTTTTCCTCATCCTTTGTCACTATGTTTCCCCCTGCATCCAATACAGGATGGAGATTCTCCGTAGCTGTCCTTTTGTTGCTCATGTATTTAGACATTATTTCTTGTCTTTTACCACAGTAGCCAGATTAAGTTCTAGTTAAGTTTTGGTCCTTCTAATTTTCTCCCTGCATAATGTCATGATGTCCTTGTAGTCCTCCTGGGTTGCCTGTCCCTTCTTCCAAAGTTCTTAAACTCTTTTTTTCCCTTGAGTTCCAGCCAAAGTTCTCTGTTCAGCCAGGCTGGTCTTCTTCTCTGCTGGCTCGTCTTTCAGCTCATGGGGACTGCCTGCTCCTGCACCTTACCTTCTTGAAGAATGTCCAACCTTCCTAGACTCCTTTGCCCTTCAGGACTGCCTCCCAAGAGACTCTTTCAACAGGCCCCTAAACAGGCCGAAGTCTTCCCTCCAGCAGTCCAAGGTAGCAGTTCTGCTGACCTCCCTCCTTCTCTGCGAATCAAAAAAATTTGTCATTTCATGATCACTATGCCCAGAACAGCCTCCAATCATCACACGACTCACAAGTCCTTCTCTGTTCGCAAAAAATAGGTCCAGTGGGCGCCTTCCCTAGTTGACTCTCTCACCAGCTGTGTCAGGAAGTTATCTTCCACACACTCTAGGCACCTCCTAGACTGTTTCCTCTCTGTTGTATTGCATTTCCAGCAGACATCTGGTAAGTTGAAGTCTCCCATGAGAACAAGGGCTAGCGATCATGAGACTTCTCCCAGCTCCTTTAGAATATTTCATCCGGCTGTTCATTCTGATTGAGTGGTCTATAACAGACTCTCACTATAATATCTGCTTTGTTGTCCTTCCCTCTGATTCTTTTCTATAAACACTCAACCGTATTGTCACCATCATCAAGCTCTAGCCAGTCAAAACACTCCCTAACATACAGGGCTACCCCACTGCCTCTCCTTCCCTGCCTGTCCATTCTGAAGAGTTTATAGCAATCCATTACAGCACTCCAATGGTGTGAGTCATCCCACCATGTTTGTATGATTGCAATTATATCATAGTTTTCCTGCTACACAGTGGCTTCCAACTCTTCCTATTTGTTGCCCATGCCACGTGCATTAGAGTAGATGCACTTCACTTGGCTTTCGATCCCATCACCTTTTTGTGAGGAGAAGCCCTAATCCCTACGTGACCATTCTCAGGTGCTTCTGTGGTTTCTAACACATCAATAACCCTTGCATCTTTGCTGCCACATGGATCTCCATCCCCTATCTCCACTGACATGGCAGACTGAAGACCCTCACTAGCACATCGTCCCTCAAATTAAAGTTGTTCTGCAGTTCCCTTTCCAGATGACTCTTTCTATTGCTGTGTATTGAATAAAAAAAGGTCAGCATCTTATTTGTTCCTCACAGGGTCACATTTTATTAATTTTTAATATTTTCTCACTGTGACACTCATCTAAGATCTCAGAAAGTCAAGCCATTTGTCAGAGAGAGAAAAGCTACAAGTGCAGAGCAATTTCAGTCCCCTTTAAAAGGTGCAAATCTCAGAGCAAAGTGCAAGTGCTAAAGATAAAACATTTCTCAGTCTATTACAGTTGAGGATACGTCAGAACATAAATATAACTCAATCCTTTTCAGTTGCAAATTTCTCACTCTACTGCAGCTTACAGAACAAATCTCAGTTCAGATCTGTGAGAGTCAGAGGTAAACTATCCCTCAATACATCTCAATTTAAAAGGTCTCATAACTCACTGTGTAAAGTGCAGGGTTCAAAGTACATTTAGCTTTAGTGTGAAATGAAAACCCAGCAATTTAGAAATGAGGAGTGAGGAAACCTATAAGGATTATATAGAGCCAGGTCAATTTCAATGACATTGGCAATTATGACAATGACAGAGAGCTTTCATTTTTAGCAAGTGATGTGATCTCTTCACTGGCCATATCATTTCTGTCTGTTGTCCACGACTTGGATATTTCAGTGATCCTTTCTGTGACAGCAGGATGGTTGAAACACACAGCAGACCTTGTTCCCAGCCCCTTTCATTGCTAAGCACCATCCCCACTCCCAAATCATAAGACTGAGAAAAGAAAACATTGACTGTTTCAGGTGATTTCTGTATAGATCTTTCTGAAGTACTACAATGAGCTTCACAGGAGCTTTAATCCCAAAGGTTAAATTTTGTCTCCCATGATATCTCATAATCTAATATCTCTTTCTGTCAACTCTGTATCTCATGATGAAATTCATCATGCGAGAGTCTGGCCTACAAGGACAATTGTGCATAAGACACATGTATGTATCTTATGTAATTCTCAGTGCTATTTCAGAGTTGATGTTCCGTACCTTTTTACTATAAAAATGCAGATAAAATTTATGGTCATTTGATTTCTTGATCAGAACTAGAATCTTCTTCATTTTCTACAGAAAGCTAGAATCTTTTGTGAAATAAATTTGAACAATTTTTAATTGAAAATTAGTCCTGATATAGAGTTTTACAACACAACTCAGGAACAAGGAAAGACTTAATCTGATTTTCTAGCTTGTATCTCTATGGGCATCAGCCAGACAACTCAGCCACCCAGCAAATGGGGAGCTATGTTTGCCCACATATCAATGTGGACTCTGTGCTGGAGTGGTATTTGGTTCTGATCCCAGGGTGCATTTGGAATCTTGTGCTGAGAGACCTGTAACTTTTCTGAAGCTCTCCCTTACATCAATCCTCTCCTCATATATAAAAGCCAGGGGAATAGAGACCTAATATCTCAGTTCAACTTCATATCGACACAGCACAAAGGAGATTTTACTGGATGATTTAGAAAGCTTGTTTACTTAGGTAATATAGCAAGGGCATTTAACAGATCTTTCATTTTCCAGTGGAAGTAAGATAATCTAATATATTTAGAATATGAAAATATTTAGATCAGCTATTGCAATTCTCAAGGGACAAAAATACTTTCATATTCCTTTCACCTCTCTTCCTCGGTGACTTTAACACCCATAACACAAAGAAATGTTGCTTACTGCTTCTCACAGAGTTCTCCTATCAAACCTAATTGAATCAAAAAGCTCAGTTTTAACACAAGCAGGAACAGAACGCTCATTCTCTGTCTAAGCAGTACACACTGGGTCGAAGAGAGCCATACTGTGGAAAAAATGTTGTCCCTGTCACTTTCCACATTTGAAAGCTACACAAAAACTCCATAATTTCTAGTCTGCTGATGAGACTATTTTCATTATAAGACCCATATTTTCAGTGCAGATCTTAGTTCCAAAGCAACAGTACCACATAAAATCATGAATTTGGGAAAAATTTTGATCAGGTTTTTATGTAATCAAAGCCAAATATGCCTTGCATATCTGCATATGCAACAACACTGCCAGTTCTGAAACTAATGTCTGAAACTAAAACCTAAACTACAGGCCAAGATAAGCAGTTATTTGTAATTAAGAGGTGATTCCAAGGTTAATTCAATTTCACCTTCAGAAAGAAACTATTATGTACAGCTTACTAGAATTAGCACCACTGTATCTCAAAGCCGTGCCAACAGAAATCTTGCCTGGCCGCCACAACCTGCTCTGCTCCATGTTATCGACACACACACGTATACATACTCTTTGACCTCTGGACTTGATTTCCCAGTAACCCTAACCACAGTATGCAAGTTTAGTTGGCACAGTTGCTGCTTGAAGAAGGGCTACTCACATTCCTTTGCAAGCAATAAATAAACAAACAATTTGTTTCTTTTATCCACGCGTGCTGTACTGAAAGTTTTGAGTGTGGGGTTTTTTTTAATAAAAAAAGAGATAGAAATATAATAGTAATTTTGTGTATGTCACCTTCTGGGTCCCCTGATGTTGTTGCTTGGGACAACTGCATTTTATTGGTGGCAATTCTCACTGCCCCTTCCACTATACTCTTCACCTCTAAGTATAACATGTCAGGATGGCCTCTAAAAGCATGACACCAATAGCACTGATGTTACATAAGGAAGAAATTTTGACATATGTTTGTATCTTTTCTAGCTTCTTGCTCTTTTCCTTCGGCTGTCACAGACCCTTCTGACAAGCATTAAATTTATCATCAATATTTGAAAGAAGAAGAAAAAAAAATTATGTGGTGCTTTTCACAGCAAAAATATCTGTAGGAAATTTAGTGTCAGCATAAACTGTCCTTGATAACTCTGTTTAGGGGTTTTCATTGTCATCTTCAAAGCTGGGTTTATGATAAACTCTCTGTGTTCTGTGCAGCAGCAAAGAGATTATACCAGAGAATGGATTTCAGAATGACTTGATCTCGAACAGCCAGAGTGAGGACTGTAGTAACTTTTGGCAGACATAAACCTAGCCAGAAGCATCAATGATCCTTCTTCCACCTTCTCTACTTTCTTATTTACTTATTTGTCACAACAAAGTCATGAGTCTCAGCCAGCCTGCTTTTGTCTATTCCCAGATATGAATCTCTACTAGACACTGTCTGAGAGATGAGATGGTGTTGCCCTAATCAGACAATATAGAAACTGTATAAATTACTTAACGCTATCATTCTTTTGATATTCCTTCAAGTTCCTTCAGGAGTAGGACATCATGTTTTGCAACATCTTTTTCTCTCTATAAGCACTAGAAATTTTCTCTTTCCCCAATGAGAAACAAAAGACTCTCATTTTATCATTAAATTCCAGAATACAGGGAAAAAAAAGTGTCTCTATACCAATGCATGCAGCATAACTAACAAGACGAGCTGGAAGACATTGTGTATCCAGAAAGCTATGATCACAAGTTTCACTGCCACTGAAACTTGGTGGGATGAATCACGAGTGAGGCACTGCAGTCGATAGCTATAAACTGGGAGGGACAGGCAAGGAAGGAAAAGTGTGAGTGTTGTCCTCTATGTTAAAAAATGGATTGATGGCACAGAGCTTTCTTTGGAAAACAGCAATGTGTAGGTCAAGAGCTTATGGCTGAAAATTATTAGAGACCAAGCCAACAAAGGAAACTTTATGGTTGATGTTTACTACAGGCCACCTGATCAAGGGGAAGATATTGGTGACGCGTTCTTACTTCAACTACAAGAAGCATCATGATCCCTGGCTCTGATCCTGCTAGGGGAATTCAATCACCCTGACATTTGGTGGAAAAGCAGCCCAGCAAGCTGCAAGAAGTATAGGAGACTCTTGGAGTGCACTGAGGATAACTTCCTAATCTTGGTGTCAGAAAGACCAACGAACAGAGTAGTTAAATCTGTTGCTCACCAACGTGGAGGAACTTACTAGAAAGGTCAGGATTCGTGGTAACCTGGGCTGCAGTGATCATGCCCTGGTGGTTTTCATGATCTTGAGGGATATAGGCTAGGTGAAAAGAAGAGTCAAGGCCCTAAATCTTAGATAAGGGAACTTTCAGTTGTTTAAGGAGCTGACAGATGGGATCCTCTGGGAAACTGCCCTCAGGGATAAAGGAACAGGAAAGAGCTGGAAGCTATTTGAAGACATTGTTACTAGAGCACAAACACTCTTGATTCCCATGTGTAAGAAACCAGGCAGGAGACCAGCATTGTTCACTAAGAACCTCCTAGTCAAACTGAAACACAAGAGGGAAAAGCATAGGTAGTGGAAGCAGGACAAACATCCTGAGAAGAATATAGGGATACAGCCCAGGAGCATAGGGGTGGGATCAGGAAGATTAAGGCACAGGTGGAGTTAAATTTGGCAAGGGATGTGAAGAATAGTAGTAGGAAGGGCTTCTACAGGTACATTAATCAGAAAAGAAAGACAAAGGAAATTGTAACTCCCTAATAAATGAGACAAGGGATCTGGTGACAACTGACAGGTTGAGGTACTCAACAGGTTTTTTGCCTCAGTTTTTTGCAACTGATGGCATCTACCTTGACTTCTGTAAGGTCTTTGACACAGTCCCAAACAATATCCTTGTCACTAAATTGGAGAGATATGGATTTGATGGATGGGCTGTTCGATGGATAAGGAATTGACTGGATGGCTACCTCCAAAAAGCTGCAGTCAAAATCTCAATGTCTATATGGAGACCAGTGATGACTGGTGTCCCTCAGGGGTCTGTACTGGGACTGGTACTATTCAATATCTTTATTAATGACATAGACAATGGGATTGAGCGCATCATCAGCAAGTTTCTGGATGACACCATGCTGGGTGGTGCAGCTGTTATGCTAGAGGGAAAGGACGCCATCCAGGGGCATCTTGACAGGCTGGAGGAGTTGGCCTATGTGATCCTCATGAAGTTCAACAAGGCCAAGTGCAAGGTTCTGCACCTGGATTGGGACAATCACCAGTATCAGTACAGACTGGGGAATGAATAGATTGACAGCAGCCAGTGAAGAAGCACTTAGGAATACCTGGTGGATGAAAAATTGGACGTGAGCCAGCAATATGCACTTACAGCCCAGAAAGCTAATTGTATCCTGGGCTCCATCAAAAAATGCATGGCCAGCAGGTTTAGGGAGTTGATTCTCCTCCTCTGCTCTGCTCTGGTGAAATCTCACCTGGAGTGCTGCATCCAGCTGTGAGACCCTGAGCACAAGACAGACATAGACCTGTTAGAGAGGGTCTAGAGAAGGCCGTGGAAGTGATCCATGGGATGGAACACCTCTCCTGTGAGGAAAGGCTCAGAAAGTTGGGGCTGTTCAGCCTGGAGAAGAGAAGGCTCTGGGGAGACCTTCTTTTGGCTTTTCAGTACTTAAAGGGGGCTTATAAGAAAGATGCAAGTAAGATGGAGTGAGATGGTTTACCAGGGCTTGTAGTGACAGGACAAGGGGCAAATTCAAAAAGGGAAGATTTAGGCTGGATAAAAGGATGAAATTTTTTATGATGAGAGTGGTGAGACACTAGAACAAGTTGCCCAGAGAAGTTATCAATGCTCCATCATTGGAAGTGTTCAGAGTCAGGTTGCAGGGGGCTTTGAGCAGCCTAATCTAGTGAAAGTTGTCCCCACCCATGGCAGGGGAGTTTGATTAGTTGACCTTTGAAGGTCTCTTCCAACCTAAACCATTTGTTAATTTAAAATATATAAATAATAATATTTTTAAAAAAATATTGAAATAATTCTTTAAAGGGTCATTTCCTCAGAATTTTTATGATAAAAATATATTCCTGAGTTGTTCTATTAGAGGAGGAAGACAGACATAAGACTAGCAACTTGAGAAGTTCCAGAAGACCATAAACCTGTTAAAGAGGCTCCAATGAAAATAGAGAAATTCTGAGTCTGATGATTGGAGTGTTTTGTAATATAATCTGAGCTTCCAAATAAATATGCTAAATTTCATTACTTTCCTTTGGAAGAGTGAATCTCTTCCTTCAAATACAGTCTTTGGTCATGACAAAAGTCAGGGCTGCTATGCAAGCATCTTAATACACAGCTTGTTTTCAATTTGAACCCTCACTCTGTCCATCTCTGAGATGTCTGTAAACTGAGGGAGCTGGTATAATTTCATACGAATTTTTTGCAATGAAAAGTGCAGTAGTTGGCTAAAAAGCTATATTTGTTTTGTGTATGTTTGCTTTCACACAATGCAAACCCTCACCCCCTCAAGCAGGCTCTTCATTAACCACTTCTGCCTCTGTCTGTTAGGTAGTCCAGCTAAAGAATGGACTTGACACCCAGCTGACCAGACCTCTGCTGCCCTCATGCTGCTGCAATGGTGTGAGCTTCGAAAAGGAGGTGACAATATCTGACTGCAAGAAGCCCAGGTCCAGGTTGACGATTGTCAAAATAAAAAGCAGAGATGACCCTGGAAAAGCCAGGAAAACAAACAAAAAACCACGCTAAAACGTGTATTTGACTCCTGTAGCCAGGTTATGACTCTGTGGCTCTACACAGTAGTGTTTGTACTTGCCGAATGAACCTGACAGCGCTGCTTTGCAGAGCAGTTAAATAGAGTCATAGAATCATACAATAGTTTGGGTTGGAAGGAATCTTTAAAGGTCATCTAGTTCAACCCAGTTCATCTGTTAAACTAGATCAGGTTGCTCAGAGCCCTGTCCAACCTGACCTTGAATGTTTCCAAAGATGGGAATCTACCACCTCTCTGGGCAACCTGTTCCAGTGTTTCACCACCCTCATAATAAAAAAACTGCTTCCTTTTATCTAGTCTGAAAGTCTGCCACTGACAGGCTGGAGTTGTTCCTTGTTTGCATACACACAGTACAGTTGTCGAAAGACAGCAGAGATGGTGCACTTTGCTTTAGCCTTTATTTGAATTCTTATTTGGTTTTGGGAAGTACAGTGAAAACAGCGTTGCAGATCTAAGCTGCATCTGGATGTTTTCACATTATGGGATGGCTTTCACCAGCCACTGCAGGACAACTTTCCAATTCTGCTAAGTTAACTGCAGCAGCTGAAGTCATCAATTGCAATAGCAGAAGGAGAGAGGTTATTTTTCACCTCTCTTTCTGAGATAAAAGGCGTTACAGGGGCTATGTTATGAGTAAGTTTTTATTTCTCCAGTCTTTCAAACTGACTCTAGAGGAAGCAGGTGGCTCTTTACTCACATATCCCTTGTTTTGGCAAACTAATAAGAATTCTAATTAGTGCTGTGCTACCACTAATTTCTACCAGAGAGTCTAATGGTCATGTCTTTAAATGTCAAATTCCCTTTTTTTTCATTTCATATTGTTGCCCTTAAATATACTCTGCAGGCTGTCCTTGACAGTAAACATGTTTTCACATCATGTTCTATCCTGAATAGTCCAGACCAAGACACTATGGAAGAGTTTTTGAAGGTCTACAGAGGGCTAGCTCACTTAACACAACTGCATCCTCAGCTGCAAAGGAACAGACTTTGAATGGACTGACATGGGAAACAGCATAGCCAGTACACAACTTGTGCCAAGGGAATCACTCCACAATCTCAGCATGACAGCTTCCATTTCAATGCAATCATGTTCTTAGCTTACTCAGTTGTCGAGAAAAAATGAACTATAAAACATAAAGCATAAACAACACAATGGTATCTTCCAGGATTTGCAAAGAGTCTGAAATAGCAACTCTCTCCCACAAAAAAGTATTTCTTTTCTTTCACAGAGGTTTTGTCTTCAAAGCTACTGGCTCTGCTGACACCGCTTTAATCATGTGTATGCATGTGTGTGATATGGAGGAAGGCTTGTTAGACTACCCTGCAAACACAGAGGGAACAACAGGGACTGAGATATACTTCCCACAGAGACTACATCTATCTGTTCTGAGATCCAAGGGGGTGTTCAGAGCTTGCAAACCCAAAGGGCAACACTGGCTTTCTTTTCTACACCAAGTAAAATGGCAATGTCTTGACTAGACTCCTGCTCCAGTCCTTAGTGTCTATGAGGACTGTGTTTGCAGTCTGAAGTATGCTTCTCCAGATCATCCCCATGGACTCCTCATCCTCAGATAAAGCCTCTCTTCTGCATTATAACTGCACTTCTGTTACTCTCCATGTCAAAATTACATTTACTCCAACAGTATATGACTATTAACCTCTGTTCTTTGTGCAAGGCTTAACTCATTGCTCAGGTACCCAGAGAATAGCAAAAGGCTTTGAGGACTGCCTGAAAGCAGCACAATGTCATCATGCTCATAGGAAGGTCTCTTTGGAGACATGGGAATTTTGCTAATGAGGGTGATATATCCGCAGATTTGTACTGTTCTTGCAGTTTCCAGAGAAAGCTAAAGGGTCTTAATTGATGCTGTCCTTTTTGCATAAACTAGATGCTGTACACTGTACAGTCATTGCCTAATCTCCTTCCAGCAGATTTGCAGAGAAGGGACTCTGAGTGCTTGAAAGAGGCTAATCTACCCAAGATCTAAAGCAACTTCCGCCATCATTCTGGAGGCCATGTCAAAAAGGTGCTTTCTCCTCAAATGGGACACACATCATTCCTTGATAATGCTGGACATCTGCCAGGTCTAATAATTTATTCTGATGCTTTGAATACCAAGTGTGAAGATGAATGTTTCTTTTTCATGGTGTACCAAGAATGCTGGGAATGGCTATGCTGGAGCAAGGCTGAGATCTTAATATCATAATATCATCTTAACATCACCAGACCAGTTATCCTTGAGGCAGCCAATCCTCCGAGCTGGATGATAGGGGTAGGGAACAAAAAAATCCCCCCATTATCCAGGAGGAAGTAGTTTGTGACCTGCTGCTCCACCTAGACACGAACAAGTCTATGGGGCCGGATGGGATTCACTCGAGGATACTGAAGGAGCTGGCAGGTGTGCTGGTCAAGCCACTCTGCATCATCTACCAGCAGTCCTGGCTAATCGGTGAGGTCCCAGATGACTGGAGGTTAGCTAATGTGACGCCCATCTACAGGAAGGGCCGGAAGGAGGATCTGGAGAACTACAGGCCTGTCAGCCTGACCTCGGTACTGGGAAAGGTGATGGAACAAATCATTCTGAGTGAGATCACAAGGCATGTGAAGGACAATCAGGGGATCAGGACCAGCCAGCATGGGTTCATGAAAGGCAAGTCCTGCTTGACCAACCTGATCTCCTTCTATAACCAGGTGACACGCTTGGTGGACGAGGGAAAGGCTGTAGATGTGGTCTACCTGGACTTCAGCAAAGCCTTTGACACTGTCTCCCATGGCATCCTCCCGGAGAAACTGGCAGCTCATGGCCTGGACAGGAATGCTCTTCACTGGGTTAAAAACTGGCTGACTGGCCGTGCCCGGAGAGTGGTGGTGAATG
>NW_009621676.1:0-15818 GCF_000690535.1 Cariama cristata
GTCCTACTTTGGCCCTGCCTCTTTGAGCGGAGCTCTGCTCAGCTGACGGATCTGCAGCTCAAACCAGAAGCTATTTGAAATTCAGAGTGAGGATACAGCCTCATGTGTGATCTGATCAAATTCTGTTACATAATTCAAACATAAATAAAATTGCACTTCGTATTTTTATCTAGCTAGATATATTTAGATCTTGATTAATATCTGGAAATCTATAGTGAAGGAAGCAATATCACAAAAAGGTGTATTTTTTTTTTTTAGATGTGAAAACCCACAGCGTGACAGTATGTTACCTCTGAGCAGCTTCATTTTTTCATAGTTGTTACAGTATCTTGGCCCTGGCATGCTTGGGATGGCCTTAAGGCACAGCTGGAAGGCACTTCTGCTTTTTGAATGCAGGTGGCACGATGCTTGGAAACCTTGGAGAGGGATGGAGAAGGCTGAACTAGGAGCTTTCTCTGTTGGCTCAAGTTGGGGGAATTAAATTTTTTTTTTTTTTTTGGCCTTATTTCCCCTTTTTTCTTGATGAATATACACAGCCTCCAAGTAAAACTATGGTGTCAGATCTTTATGGTTGAGGGTTTGCCTTTGCTGCAAGAGCTGAGCATCTCTCTTAATATTGTGTGAGCGTATATTCGAGCCGGTGGAGTATTAATGCTGGTCTAGGGTCTGGGCCTTGGTGCTGTTGATGCATTCCACCCTTATCCACAAACGTAGTATATCCAGTAAATACTGCCTTGGAATGAAAACAAGATTGGAGTTTAAAGCAGTATTTTAAAATGCTGCCTGTTGCAACTGATTTGGGGAAAATAAAGAGATGCTATCTTAATGCAGACTTTTCCATGCTTGTTAGGAAACTTCAGTCACTCTTGAATAATCCAGTCTGTTCAGTCTATGAAAACCTGATACTGCACTCTTGCCTATTTCTTCTTTACAGTTCTGTGGCAATGACATAGTAATAAATATTAAAAGGAGAAACCATAATCTTCTCTGCTTGCAGTCCAAGCCAACGCTAGTCATTCCCTGATGCTATGAAGTCATCCTTTGCTTTGAGGTTTCTAAGGAAGACGTCGCTCCAAGTATCTGCTCTGGGTGAGCGGTGGTGGCATTAGTGAGGGAGTCCTGGTGCCCTCCCGCTGCTTCCGACCCCTCTTCAGACCATCCTTCTGTGCCCGAGGAGACCACTTTCTGCAAAGTCCACCCCATCCTTTGACGGTGATCCCTCCTTCCCCCTTCTGCAGTTCTGAAACAAAGATGAAGATGTAAATGAATTTGCAGTAATTGCACAACCCGGTTATGCAACGAGGCTGACGTGGTAGCGTATACATATGTAGAAAACGCCTTTTTGAAGAGATGACATTAAGCACAGTTTCACCACCTTCTCCCCAAAGATGAGGGCAACTGCGTTACTGGCTTCACCTCCTGGTTGGTTAGCCTGCATATTAAAGCACACCAAATATTCAGCTTCTGTTGACTGAGGATTATTGTTGATGGAGCAAAAAAATAAATTAGTTCTTGTGGACTGTTTATTTGGGAAGGAGTTTTTTAGCTTGAGGCCCAGAGTCCAGGCAATTAACGTTACAGTAGTCAGGCCTGGGGCAGTGTCCTGCACTGTAGTGAGTTTTTGTACTGTCAGCATAATCTGAACCATTTAAGTGTGTGTTTTTTTTCTTTTTTTTTCAAATGAGTGCTGGAGTTTCAGTTGGAGGCATCGTGTGCTAGTCCAACAGGTCTGTGAGTGAGTTCTCAGCGTTCCTCGCAGCTGGGAACCCAATTCCTTACTTCCTATGGTTTTTAATTCCTCTGGAAGAAGACGTGCAGCACCTCTGACTCCTGTCTTTGGTGTGAAGGAGGGATACTGGCTGCATTTGTTTTGTCCCTTCCCTGACGAGTTATCCTGTGTGTCACCCGGGCTGGTGGGCAGCGCTGCCCTGGGAGCCTGGAGAGGGACCACAGCTGAGCAGAGGTTTGATGCCCCTTGCTCTGTGTCTCTTGGCTACCTCTGTCCTCCGTGGACCTGTGAGTGAGCTGGGGGCTGCGGCTGGGGCTGGGACTGGACCAAACGGCTTCTTGTAAATGTCTTGGATGTAATTGCTGATGCCTTGGGGCAGGGGATAGACTTCCTCAGGTCCCTTCTATGTTTTCAACTGAGCAGATTTCCATTCAGCTGCTGGGCCTGTGGGAGGTTGTTTTCCCAGCTAAGATGTGCAGACTCTAGAAACTGCATCTATCCCATCTCACCAGAAATGGCTGGTGCTGTCATTAATGTGATGTGCTGTGGCTCTTGGCCTGACTTTGACTGGTACTTTTTTACTTATGTGTGGGAAGATAAACTTTTTTGTCCCTGAGTTGCTTCCCTTCTTGCTTCTGTATTAATTCCTGGTAGGTAGAACAAGTAAATGATGGTATCTTCATACATAATGCTTATTGCTGATGGAAAGAAAAATTCTGCAAACTAAGCAAGTAGACTGACCTGATGACTTCTCATGACAACTGCCTAGTTTAAGTTAACATTCAGAATATTTTTATCCTAGTTTACTCCTTAGAGGCTAATAGAGTGCTGTTAGAGTAATTTTCAGATGAATCATGCCATCTGCCATGCATGCTTTGCTGTTTCAGCAGTAGGGGAAGAGAGGGAATATGTACATACAGTGGTCTGAAACAGTATGTTTGCATTCACTGTAGAACTAATTTAAGTTTCAGAGCTTTTTTTTTTTCCCCTCTAGCAGGCATTTTATGTTTCTTGCTTTAGTTATTGGTTTAACATGTGGCTCCAGCACTGATATTGCTCTGTTGGGTGATCAGTGCCAAACGTTGCAGAGACTCACAAGGCACGCTTGATCTGGCCTGCTAGCCAGTTGAAGTGGACCGTTGCAAAGTTCTTTTTCGAAAACACAGTTCAAATGTTGACCCTTGGGATCGCCAAACTGAGCCAGCTATAATTTGCATCCCCCCCTGCCCAAAATAAAAAATAGTAATAAAAAAACTGTAGACAAGTGAAACTGGAGCAGGTAGGCTGGCAGCGTAGAAGGAAAGGTCACTTGTGGAATGAGTTCTGTAGGGCTGATGTTCAAGGCTTGTTCTTCCAGGAGCTCTCCTGAACCAGGGGAGGAGCGTCCCCAGCACACAGCCGCCTTACCTGTGGGAAAGAGCAAGCTGGCATTTGAAACCAAAAATTCGTAACCACAGTGGAGCATTGGACGTGTCGTGTCCCATCTCATGTTTTGTCCAGAAGCAATTATCTGGGAGACTAGCCAATCTGTTAGTAAGGTTCATGGGTTTGGATTTGGGTTTGGAGAGGGCTGGAATCATAATCTCGAGGAGTTTGTACTTCAACCCCATCCCATCTTTGAGAACAGGCGATGATATTAGATAATGCTTTAATTATTACCAGGCAAAGTAAATTGTTCTGTTTTAATGTATTAATAATCTTCCCTTGCTGCCTGTCCTAAAGATCTAATTTTCTCATAAACTGATTTGGCTGGTGAACTGTTGCACCATAAAGTACTAATAGATTTTGTGCTTTGGTCATGTCTGTAAGCTTTTTACGAGAATTTTATCTCATGTGCTTGGTTTTAGTGCCCTGAGAAATTGTATTTGAAGAAAATGAGAGCAGAATATTGAAGTGCAGAGTAGTTAAACTGTTTTCCTCCCTTTTCATGCATTTGACCCCCGCCCCTCAAGGGAACGATATATCTGGTAAACTCCAGAATTAATTATGTGCAGTCAGATGAAGGCCTGAACAATAACATGCTCTCTTTTTCAGGCAAGAAAGACAATTTTTAAATACCAGGAAAGAAAAGCAAAGATTGCTTGCTTATAGAGAGGAGTTGTTGCACCAGATATCGAGCTGACACGCAGGCAGATCTCTGCTACCCTTAGATGAGGATTAGTTTATGCCCTGAAGCAAATGGGTTATTAACTCTTGTAATTTTATTTTAGCGTGTTTAACAACAGATACTGTTGTTTATAAAACCCATTTAATCCCTTTTTAATCACTGCAAGTTATTTTCCAGTAGTTATCCTGCAGCCATGGGTTCCAATGGTTAGTTATTTACTGAGCAATGCGTAGCATTTGTCTATTTGTCTGTGTATTTTTTTAAGTCATTCTTTAATGCCTTGGATTAGAGTTTCAAAAAAAAAAAAGAAAAGAAAAAAAAAAAGTTGAGCCTCTATTTCAGTTGCCTTCCCCTCCCTCTTCATTCCCCAACTCTTTAAATACCTGTAGCAGCCCCTTCCTTTTGCTCTTTACTCTTTGGACTCTCTCTGCTGCATCTTCATTTCCCTTCACTTTTCCCTGGCCACTGCTGTTGCTGGTGTGAAACACCAGTAGATCATCCTAGCAGATTTTTTATTAGCTTGGGCATTGCTTTGCACCTCAAGGCATTTATTGATAAATAGGGGCCTTGTATTATGGGATGTATAAACAGGAGCACGTGACTGCCCTCTGCGTTGCATTTGAGAACGTAGGAAAATAGCGGTGGCGTGGGTGGTGTCATGATGCTCTTAAAGGAGGCAGTGCCTTTTCTTAGAGCCAAGGGTACCGTGGGGGAAAGGCTGGCAAGCTTTCAGGTGTGCAGGAGGTTCTTCGTGTGTGAAATAAAAGCTGTCAACTTCAAAACTACACAGCTGAGAAGAAATATTTTCATTTTCAAAGACGATCAGAGCAAGAGCATCGTTGGCAGGTGTAGAGAAGGAGGTGGAGCGTGGAGTGGCTCTCCCAAGGGAGAGAGAGGTGGAAGCTGGTGGAGCTTGCAGAGGTCAGTGGGAGGGAAGGAAGATAATAACCCGCCGTAGTTATTGGCGTCATTGCTTGATCTTTTCCCCATGTTTCCTATCTACTCCTGGGGCAAGAGCTGGTATTTGCTGTGTTTTTTCACTGCCAGCCAGCTGCCGCACCATGCAGCACAGATACCCAGCAGACGAACTGATGCTGCAGCCTGTCCTTTGGAAACCAGGCTAAAGCGAAAGCGCACCAAACGTCTTAATTTTCAAGTTATAATCCAGGTTGAGGCAGAGGTAAGAAATATTTACAGCAAAAATCACTTACCAGGTTAGGGGTCTTTAGCTAGGCACGTTCTCTAAAAGTAGCAGCAAATGATGTGTGCATAAAATACAACTCACGCCAAGGTCTTCAGACCTTTTACATTAGCCCATCTGTGACCCAGGGCAGTGCTGTGGCTGCTGAGATTTCTTCTGAGGTAGAAGTTTCCAAACCACTCCAGTTGTTCTGCTGAACAACAGGATTTAGTAACACACCAGCTGAATTTTGCAGCTGTGACCCAGGGCAGCGTTTCATTTTCGCGAGCCAGCATCCCTGCGGCTGGGGTCCCTGCCCGACAGCAGCGCGCGAGGCTGGGGATGCGGGCACGATGGGGGACTTTGCTGTGCTGTCCTCTGCAAACTTCTGGGGTGACTGACTTGAGTCCTGTCCCCCTTCCTCGCTGGAGGTCAAGGAAACTGGAAAGGAGACTTTTGCTCTTCTGGACTATGTATGTTTGGATACACATGGATGGCCTGTCTGCTCAGAAGGAGGGGTGGAGAACCTCGAGCCTTTTCAGGTTTGTTGCTCAGTCCCAGCCGCTGTGCTGGGATCTTTCAGCATCGTGCAAAAATCTGTCCTCTCCGTGACAGCTACTGGGACGCAATGTAGCAATGCCGCCTTGCACGTCGGGGTAATTTTGTGCTCTGTCAAGTGTGTGTCTGAAATGGGGTGCATATATATATATGTATATAAGCCACTTTCCAACACAGCGTGAAAGATTAGGGACGAGAATGAGACAGCGATAACATTTATGTCTTTCTGACTGTAGGATCTTTGCCTCTTGGTTCTGATTAAGCCAGTGTTTAGCCTGGGAACATTTTTTTTTTTTTCTTCTTTTAATGTTGGGAGATCTGCTATTACAAGAGATTTTGCCATCGGGGCCGGATGGCATAAAGTGAATAGCTGACTGACTTGAAATAATTTGATTAGTCTGTCTTTTGCTGGGAGAATCCCTTGCTCAGGCCTATCCCAGGGATAAATGAATCATACGGAGGAGAAATTGAAATTGCCAACCAAGGCTTTAAGTTTGTTGTTGTTAAGTGACTGTTAAATGAGCTTTGCTGTAGGAAACATGCCTTTTCCTAGAGATGTCTTTAACATGGCCCGAATTATACTGAAATGTGAAACTTCCTTCCAAATTTAAGGAGGAAAAAAAATCAGAGGGCAGAATGTGCTTTTATTGTCAGAAACTTCTGACCAGGTTTATTGCTTGTGCTGCTGATTTGCTAAAGTACCACTTACAGTGAATTTTATTACATGAGGAATAGAAATAGAGTAGCAAAACATATCTGTACGGACCTGAATATTCCCTCTCCCCGTTAACATCTTTTTTCCTCTGCCATGTCAATCTTGTGTTAATGTTCATATAGGTAGCACCAGTAAGAAAAGTAGATCTCGCTTACCACTTAAGACTTGGCTTTCCATCTTGTACTGGCAACCTAAAGATCATGTGTGTAACTGCTGATGGGAACTGGTTGTGCGAGAGTCCGATGAGGTTCTGAGGTTCCTCTGCAGCACTGAAGCGTCAAAGTAGGAAACAGAGGTTTCTTCTTTGTCCCTGACTGATTAACTGGTGTGTAGACCACAGTCCTCTTCTGGATTCCATGCGAGGTTGCCTGAAGTTAGAAAACCTAATAGTTGCCTTGAGTTAAGCCTAGTGGTTCTTCTCCTTGCGTTGACTTTTGTGATTCAAAGTACGTCTTGGTGTTGCAAGGAAAGCCGTTGGGTAACGGGAGAAGAGAAGGAAGGCAGCTAGATGTGAAGAGGGTTATGTAGTCTGCTTTTAGCTTAGGAGGCTGGTCTCTTTGGGATCGGTGGTCGGTGAAGGAGAATCGGTTCCTGCTCTAACTGTTCACAAGCAGAAACTTTGTCAGGCATGACGAATAACCCTCTAGGAAGGAGACAGCCCTTGTGAACATCCCCAGGGGTCCTTTTAGGCTCAAATTATGAGACACTATCAGTTTAGGGAAAAGACCAAGGGACAGTTTCAAGTGTTGACAAAATAATCTCATCAAATTCAAGCCTGTAGTCCTGAGTGCATGGGACTAAGGTGGTATCTCAGACCATGTTGTTACCAGCTCACGTGAGGACTTTGTATTTTGGCTTCTTGAGGGACTGACCTGGTTTGCCCTGTTGTTCAGACACTGAGAGTTTAGGAACCTCTGGATTTCTGTCTGTACGGGCCATATTTTGGTAAACTGATTTGGAAACCAAGCTCTGGGCATCATCTTGTCCATACCACAGTGGCCACTAAAGGACTGGGAAGAAAGTTCTCTAAGAAGGACTAAAAAAGCAAGAATCTCCTGGTCTGTAGAGAAATCACAGGTGTCACATGCAGTACCAACAATCTGCTCCTCCACGGAGGTGGAAAAGTGACAATTTTACAGGAGGTTTAACCAGTGCCTGGCTCCCTGCTTGCCAGCACTGGGAACTATTAACTCTGGTCTCTTAAAGACTGAGCACAACCACACAATTCACACATAGTGTAAGTGTGTTTTTTCAGATAAATAGCATAACTTCCATGCATATGCAGTCCGAGAGGGTTTTCCCCCTTTTCCATTTTGAAAGCAGGACTGGGGATACAGAGCAGTTGTGTATGATGAAATATGCTCTTTGAGCCAGAGATGGCCGTGATGTCCATCAGTCTCAGGCTTGCCCACTTCCAGGACAGATGTAAGAAATATCTGAACCGCAAGTTGTTTTTCCTAGAAAGTCTGCAAAAGCTGGATGGTTTTGATATGGGGACAAAGGCTATAATGTGCCGGTAACCTCAGTGGGTTGCAGAGAAATTTCCTCATATTTGGGAGCAGTAGAGTTTTGAAAAATCAAAGCAAACAACTGTGTTTTGGTTGTGGTGTTTATAAGAAAAGGCGAGAGAGGAAATGAGAAGACTTTGAAATGCGATTTAAATCGTGAGTGCCATGAATTGTTGTGTTTTTCTCATTTTTTTGCTTTGTAAAATCCCGCTTTCTCTTGCTAAGGCTTAGTAAGGAAAGTTTTAGTTTCTGAAGAGAAGACAGTATGTGTCACAAGGAAAAGGAGTATCTCAAAGGTATGTAATCTGCTATGTAACGGAAGGGTTTGTTATGGAGAAAAAGTACAACGTTAAGACCTTAGAGGATTTCCTATTAGTTCAATAAAACAATCTTTACCTGGAAGCATGAGCTCTTCAATAACATTGTAAATGCACGTGAGAATAAAAGAAAAAGATACAGCATTAAATGAATGTTATAAACAAGCTGCGATTAGTAAGGAAGGTAACTTGCTATGAATTGTATTTAGGAAAATGACTATTCCCATGCAGAAAATTAAAATAATAAAAAGAGTTAAAGGAAGAGCTTGTGTAATTCAAAGCTCATGTGCTTTTCCCAACTTTGTTGTCCAGTACAAGGTATGACGTCTGTCTGCGAATCTTGTCTTTAAACACATGTATTCTTTTCCATGATCTCTGAGTCAGAAGGAAGAGATTTTTTTGCTCTTACTGGTGTAGGATAGAAAAGGGCAGACTTTTGCTTTCAGCAGCAGTGCTGTGTAATGTCATTGAACGAGTCTGTTCACATCACAAGCCAAACCGGAAATAAATTAAAAGAAAATCCAGAAGCTTAAAATGAACCATTCTTCCTGCATTTTTAAGGCTTGAAATCTGAAGTGTGAAAGGGATTAAAAAATTCTAAATGTGTCTGTGGGAAATTTATAAATCTTAATTTCTTACCATTCCAAATGCTGGGTCCTTGTGCTTCCCTGAGGTGTTGTCATCGAACTTGTTTTGATTTGTAACACTTTTTTGAAGTGTAGCTCTGATGTGAAATGTGGCCCAAAAGTTATGGAAACTTTACTCAGTTTAGAAAAAAACCTTGAATGAGTCACAAGGCAGTGATGAATCCAGCTTCTGTGTTCATCACTGTAATATTCATTATTACGGCTAACTGTCATAAAATGTCACAAAAGAACAAAAAAAAGAAGGTTCAGTTCAAGAGTGAAGTAGCTTTCCTTGGGATCTCCTGTTTTGCTCCTTGTGGACCTGGTGGACCCCTCAAGGGAGGTTGTTTAGGAGGGGCCAAAGGGTGCCGTGGAGTTTGGGGCCCATGTACTGTGGGCTTGCAGTATTTAGGGGCTGCAAAAGATCAAGGAATAAAAGTAGCTAAGTTGGAAAGGGGATGCAGATCGTGGGGTTGAGGCTATGCCCATGGAAAGCCGTGTGGGACATGGTGTGTGTGGGTGCAGGAAACCGTGGCGTGGCTTGTTATGCCTGCATAGCTTTAGTGTATCAACCTTTCACATGCCAATGTTTTCACTTATTTTGACATGTGTTTGTATTGAGGACAGCCAAGAGGAGCAACTGCAAGCAGAGGCAACCTTGAATGTATCAGAAACCTCCACAAAATAGTCTAAAGCCTAGGAAGGCCCAAGAGGAGAGGGGTTTCGGCGTCCTCGCTGGCGGTGGTGGGGCAGCTGAGGGGGAGCACGGGGCACGGGGGGGGCTGGAGCTGCGTGGGGGCTGGTGGTGGAACCTGGAGCTGAATCTGGAGCCGTGAGTCAAAGTCCCATGACTCCACTGCAAGACCATTAGTCCTTTTAAGTAGCTGCCTTAAGGGCTGCCAAGAATTAGGGCTGATGGATAGCACCAGAACAGAACTCGAATTATTCGGGGTTTTCAGTTAGAAAGCAGCATGGGGTGGAAAGCAACACTGCAGTGTGTTTCACAGGCAAATTCTGGCACGGTAAAACGTGCATAGGAAGAAAAAAGTCTGGCCTGCTGCAATTGTAGCTCTGAGTCCTGACCACTGTTACCCAAGGGATCTTGAGGTTTTAAAGGTCACGATAAATTTGAGTTACTGAAGCATGCATAAGAAGCTGCAGAAAGGATATGCAAGAAATGGAAATTGTTCATTTGTACATTTTAACTGTACATTTAAAAAACTTGCAGTTGAGAGACACCACTTTAAAAGCAACTTTGTACTTTTATCTGCATTTTTGGCACAGTATTAGGCTTTTGGTCCTAAATAATTTACTAGTCATTGATTACTAGTTTACTAGCAGTAGTACTCCAGGACTTAAATTTCCTTTCATACTCCAGTCTAAAGCATTAGTTTACAATTTGTTACTCTACATGTAATGGAGAAAAATGTTAGATATTTTTCCTACAATGAAATATTGGGGTAATTTTATATTCTCAGTACATGTTATTTTAATTCAAAGAATTTTGCATTCTTTGTAGGTCTAACGTAAATTACTATATATTTCAAATATGCGGAGTCATACAGCTTGCAATTCTTTGAGACAGATATTTCCCCTGGACACAATCAGGGCTGTCTTTGTGATATTCACCCCAGATTTTTTCCTTTTACAGTTTCTGCAAACACTGTCTATTTGTGTTTTCTACTATTTTAGGTGTTTTTTTCTCCTTTTAAAAAAAGGATGCTACTTAAGACTTTTATATATACATTTGCTTATAAATTTTCCTATATTATTCTATTTTTTCTATATTATTCTGTTGTTTTAAGTGTTCTCTGTATGTAGGACACTCTGTGTGTGTGTGTAAAAATATATGTGCTCCAAATTTGAGCTTGAAATAGACATCTTAATATGTGTTGTGGTTTAACCCCAGCTGGCAACTAAGCACCACGCAGCCGTTCGCTCACTCCCCCAGTGTCAGGATGAGGGAGAGAATTGGAAGAGTGAAAGTTGAGAAAACTGGTGGGTTGAGATAAAGACAGTTTAATAGGTAAAGCAAAAGCCAGGCACACAAGCAAAGCAAAACAAGGAATTCATTCCCCACTCATTCCCATGGGCAGGCAGGTGTTCAGCCGTCTCTGGGAAAGCAGGGCTCCATCACACGTAATGGTTACTTGGGAAGGCAAAACATCATCACTCTGAATGTCCTCCCCTTCTTTCTTCTTCTTCCCCCAGCTTTACATGCTGACCGTGACATCATACGGTGTGGAATATCGCTTGGGTCATTGGGGTCAGCTGTCCCGGCTGTGTCCCCTCCCAACTCCTTGTGCACCCCCAGCCTCCGCGCTGGTGGGGTGGGGTGGGGTGAGGAGCAGAAAAGGCCTCGGCTCTGTGTAAGCCCTGCTCAGCAGTAATGAAAACATCCCTGTGTTATCAACAGTTTTCAGCACAAATCCAAAACAGAGCCCCATACCAGCTACTGTGAAGAAAATTAGCTCTACCCCAGCCAAAACCAGCACATTCTGTCTGTGCTTTTTGTCTGAGTCCATAAGATAATTATGCTTATTTTCTTCTACTTGTCACAGTTCTTTTAGTTTGCAAATGGTGTAAGGACTGATTGCACCTTGCTTGCAATACTCCTGCTATTATGGATTTCTGTGTTTAATAAAGGTAAAGGACGAGTGTTTTGGGGATGCTGGTGTTTCATCTGTCTCTTAATACTTTTCAATGGTACAATTTGTGTGGTTTGTATGTAGTGTTTGGGCAGATCTGCCAGAAGTAGGGCACTATTTGCTTGCTAGCAATGCACAAAGCAAGAGATGACACTTTTCCTCTGGAGTTTACAGCCAGAGGTCCTGAGTGTGCAAACGCCTGACTGAGCAGTTGTGAGCACTGGAACCTGGTTAAAGACAGCTTCTTGGGAGCAAAAGTGCAGGTGAGGTTTGAGCCTAGACATTTACCTTGGCTCAGGCAACCTGTTGTTTACAGGAGCGAAGTGGTGGAATCACTTTGGCAAAGAGGCTGTTTGTCACAAATTTCATATTCTTTGGCTGTTTGTGCAGTATTTTTCTTCTGTATTTTTTCCTAAGGTATTGTTTTTGCAGACCATATTGAAAACATGCTTCTTTCTCTTTTCTAATTTGATTGTAATAAGGGCTTTGTTAATCAAAAATAAGTGCAGTAAGGCAGAATGACTTGGTTATTTTTACATTTTCCTGTTTAAAAAAAAAAAAAAAAAAGCCTCAGTAAGTGAGCCACAATGAGCCGTGATGTATTTCCTCCATCAGGATGGAAAATAAGCCATTTATTATTTCAGCTCTGACTCACAGTGAACCTGCTGACACTGAGACATTTTATAATCATAAGGAACAGGTTAGGGCAGTAACTTGGACGCCAGGCTGGGGATTACCTACTTATTACAGTGTTTTACAACCTGGATGCTTTAGGTTTTCTGGCAGAATGTCCTAAACCTCACACTAAACACCACGTTGTTATTGTACAATTACTGCTTGCAGGTCTTGCTGTAGGTGGTGCCAGCTAGACAGATGCCTTCATTATAATTACCCTTTTTACTATATATAAAGTTTTCATCCCTTTAATCCATGTAAATTTTACTGCTCTTAAAAGTGACACTAATGGTTACAGTTCTCCCCCTTCGTCCTTGTCCTACGTTGTTCCCAAACCAGCCGGGGCTGGGCTTGCTCAATCCAGATATGGGAGATTTCCAAGGAGAACCCGAGTTCTGCGGAAAGCGGCGCTGATGACTCAGTAGACAGTGCTGGTGGTCATTGCATAGTCCCCCGACACAGTCTGCAAGAACAGCAGTGCTAACTCCAGGTCCTGGCCAAACTCCAGCTGAATAATTACTTTCTGCCTGCCTTGAATTCCTCCGCAGCTTCAGCTGGAGAAGTTGAGCTTCGTTTCCCCTTCTTTATAAACAATCCCGTAGTGTTCAAGCACCGAGTGGCTGCTTCAACGCACCTTGGAGGTAACTGTATTTTGACGTCGGGTGAGTGACTTTACCCTCGTACTTGTGTATAGCCTGAGAAATGCTCTGGTGAATCTTTGAATGATGAGTTCTGACTTTCATTCTTTGCGTTCATGAAAGCATCTGTCCCATCATGTTTGGTGCTTGTATAAATAACTTGAAAATATATGGCCTGAGAATAAAAATAACCAGTAGTTGAGTGTCTGGCTGGCCAAGCCAACTCCTAAAATGCTCCTTTTACTACAAGATGTGTGACATCATCTTGTACTCTAATTTTTCAGTAACAGCCTGTGAATGCTATTGCCTTTACTGATAAATGAGGGCAACTGTGAAATTCATGGCCTTTTGATAGCTAAATGTTGAAAGATGACTGGCAGAGGAATATTGAGATCCTCATTAGTGGATGAGCTCAGACTCTTCCCACATAGTTATTTAAGCATAGTAGGTGGTCTCTTGGACTTTGATAAGCATCACAGTGGGCAACCTGTGTCTGGGTGTCTCTAGTCTACTCAAACCCACAGCTCCACGTTCATAGTGAATCAGAAGAGTAAGAAGGTAGATCAGAAAGTCATGTCTACTTTGAGAGTGTCTTCAAAAATGAGAATGTAGCCAGTGCTCTGCTCTGGGCCTTGGTGTTCAGACGACCTCGTCCCACCGTGCTGGGAGGAAGGCCAGCTTGCTCAATGAGAGGGACCAGTCCTGCATGTAAGTGGGTACTGTACCCCCTTCCACATACGGGGACCCTGCCAGTATTTCATTACTCTTGCCTCTCACAGCAGAGACTGGAGGTCTGGTGCTCCTGGGAGAGGAGGCTGGTGATTCAATAGGTTAGTTTTTGCTGGTCAGTTGGTTTAATCTGGTATCTGGCTGATGTGTTCCCTGAGCTGCATAGCTGAAAGACTCCCGTGTTGACGTGATTTTTGTCAGTGAGTGACAAATGGAGTGTGATTCAGATGTGCCCTTACACATTTAACACATGCAAAAGTTACTTGCAAGAGACAAACTGCAGGCAGAAAAACTGGTTGACATGGCTGAAGATCTTGGCCTCTTGATTTTGTGTGGGGGCTCATGTGCACAAGAGCTTGAGCTGCTTTCTCATGAGGAAGATGGAGAAGTTAACCTCAGAGTTAAGGTTATGCTGAGATTTGCTTTGAGTTGATCTGAGAGACTGTATAATCTTTTGCTTGCCAGATGCTGAGTACATGTTTGAGTACAAATACTAAACCAAGATTCAGTGAGACTTCCTATGCATCTAGGAGCTACCTTGTTGCCATTTGTTCCCCTGAAGAAGTTAGACTTTGCATGATCCACTCTTAAACTGCCCTTTAATTGCTTCATCCCATCTCTTCTTGATGAAGAGACTACTCATGTCTTCTTGAAGCCTGCTACTTAACAGCAGTTAACCATCAAATCCTCTATTCAGCATGTATTTTACTATTTTGTCTCTTCCGTCGCTGTGTGCTCAGAAAGTACACCAGTGTTGCACTTCTGGTTTGCAATAGTGGATATATACAATATTGGATGTTTGATGGGAGCCAAAATAATTGGTTGCTTAACCAATGCAGGTTGCCCACTTAGGTGTGCAGGGTAATTTGAGCAAGGCATCAAAAAGCCTGCTTGGTGGGTTTCCATAGCAAATTCTGCTTGGTGGTTTGTTTTTAAATCATCTTTAGGGAGTATGTGGTACTTAATGTGTTGTCAAAATCAGGATGCAAGAAAGCATAGATTAAAATTTAGCAGAGGGAGTCCGATAGCTTCAGGCTCCTTGGAAATGGCAAAATGGGGAGGTAGAAGCAGTTCATCATAGTAGCCCAGGAACTCTCACTGGCTGTGTTGCAGCTCTAGCATGTGTAGGAATGGGACAGCTGAAGGCATAGACTTTCTGAGAAAAAAAAATCTGATGGTGTACGTACGGTTTTCTTAATAAGTAAATGTTAATGCCAGACTTCATAACTTATTGTATGATAGAAGAGGCAAACAGTTACTGGTCTCCTTGCTTTCCCTCTTTTCTGGTTTTTTTTGGAGGCAGGGCTGCTCTATATGAAGTCTGTCATTTAAACTGCTTTTCATAAATGCATAATCTCTGCATATTTGCATGCACAAGAAACTAAAGTATGCAGACAGTGTAGTTCTCCTTAAATTGTCCAAGGATCCAAAATCTTATCTGGTTTTCTTTAGACTTGTCAGCTCCCAGTGCCATGGGTCTGCACAGATCTTCCAAGATGACAAGGAAATACTAGATTCTAGGCTAAAATACTGGCATATCTAATCTGAAAAATCACAGTGTGTGAAGAGGTTATACAAAATATGCAAGTTGAAAGGCAGTGTGGGCCCAAGGGAGAATTTATATTATGAACCCTTTGTTTATTATGTGAACGATGTTGGTAATATGTCACTGACTTTAATGAATGATTTTTTTTTTTTTTTTTTCCCCCTTGGCCTGAACTTGTGCTGAAGGGAAAACTGAAAAGCACAGGTTTTGAATGGATTTTGACTGTGATGTTTGCAAAACCAGAGAGCTTCTCCCAGAACAGGATTAACATGCGAATGGGACTGGAGCTCCTGTGTGAGAGACAGGGAGCAGGTCTGGAGATAAGAGTTGTAGTTGGTAGAGGCTTTCTTTGGGGTCATCTGGACCTGTAAGTAGGAAGAGATGTCTGATTTAAATTTAGAGTAAGAGATTACCCTTGTATGTGTATCAACAAAGAATGTGTAAGTAAGTGTTCCTCAGGAGTTTTTTTTAGTAAGATTGTTGTGTTGTCAAAATACTTTGTATTTTCTCTGCTGTTGTTCCTTAGTCTGGCTGTAGCACTGCATTGCATGTTTGTTACCACGGGGCCTTTTCTAGGCGAGCCACATATCCAGCTACGAGAGTTTTCTGCTTGCTACTTTGCTTTAAACTTCAAAAGAGTGATGCAAATAATTATTTATGAAATAACAAAGATGTTATTGGGCAGAGGCTCTCAGAAAAAGTGTTGAGATAAAAATTAAGAGTTGCAGGACTAAATTCTAGGTAGTTAAATCCAGGCTAGTAAAGAAACATATAGGGGTTACATCTTCCCTCAGAGGCACGGTGCTGGATAATGAGCAGCTCTATATTCATAAAGCAGGAAT
>NW_009621676.1:15957-17637 GCF_000690535.1 Cariama cristata
CAGGAATGTGCTGAGGATTAACTCTACTTTACACATGCCAAACGTCTTTCTACTACAGTTATTTGATATTATTAGCTTCACACATACTATGAAAGACTGGTTTAAGGCTAAGAATGAATTAAATCCTACCAACCCCATATTCCCATCAATTTACCAAGCTAGATTTGTATTAAGCTTAAGCATGTGGGACTCTCAAGCCATTTGCTTTACAACAAGAATTTTTGTTGAGAAGCTGTACCTGAATATGTATGTGTATTTTACCTTATATTTCTGGGGAAAACTTAGGAGCACTCATTAATAAAAATTTGAATTTTTCCCTCTAAGGACAAATATCTATAATTGGACCACTTCTGGATTTGTCCTATATAGAGACTGAAAAAATTCTGTGAGCAGTATTTTGCTAAAGCCTCTTTGTGGTAGTTATCCTAAATATTTAATAGGAAAGGTCTTTCTAGGGAGCATATTATTTCATTACAAAAACCACAGTGAGAGCACTGAGCTCACAGTGCATAGAAAACCCAAACCATAATGTGTGAGAAACCATGGTGTGATCCTTATTGCCCCTGGGTCTCCACTCACCTCATTTCTTTGAGCCATTGCCTGCTCTGTGAACCCACCACTAAATATCCAACTAAGAAGCCTCTGGCCCCCAAGTTGATATCCATGGAAAATCAGAGAAGGCAGCAAAGAAGTCTTAAGCAGTTGCATTGTAGGAAATATTTAGGTGTGGTTTTGAGTCTTCTTTCTTTCTGGGACACGGAACCAATCCTTTTTTTAAGTGAATTGCCTGCACACAGTGCTTTTCTTGGGATGGAGATCTCCATTGCTTTGTGCAACTCTGCTTCCTCCTTTTTTTTAATTTTTAATTTAAAAGTGGCTTGTTCTTCATCGCTACAGCATTCCTCTTACCTTCCCTCTGTTATAAAATACGTACTCTGAAAAAGTTGCTCCCAGAAGGAAGTTCTGCATCGCAGCTAGTGGCTTTTTCTTTGCACCTATCGGGAAATGGACCTTCTAATGATGATTTCTGCAGAGCTGGGGCGAAAACACTTCCCTGCGTTCTTGAACACCAGCCCATGTCGCATGGGGGTGTTGGGGCACACTGTGGCATGGGTGAAGCTGGCAGGGTGATGGCTGCCAGCGTTGTTTGAACCAGAG
This sequence comes from Cariama cristata, assembly GCF_000690535.1. NCBI lineage: Eukaryota > Metazoa > Chordata > Aves > Cariamiformes > Cariamidae > Cariama > Cariama cristata. The sequence continues at coordinate 17,116 of NW_009621676.1, forward strand.
GCTGCAAGGACCGACCTGGTGCCCAGATGGCTTATTTTACTTCTCCTCCATACAGCCCCTTGACGCACTGGGAGGAGCAGCCCGTGTTTTCATGGGAGGAAAACCCTCTTCAGCAGCATCAGTCATCACTCCAGCTTTGTAAGACTGCAGTAAAAGAAGAAAGCTGGACTCTCAGTCCTTCTGCTTTTGCCCCATCCCACTGCCTCCTTTCTCCAAGGCAAAGAAACCCCCAGCCTGGTGCTTCCTTCCCTGCCGCAGCAGCCTGAAAGTTGCCTGACCATGATTAAGGATTGCAGCAGGGCAAAGTAGAGGGTGAATAGCTTTTGTAGAAGGAATGAGGCTTGCACAGATGTGGTTAGTTGACTCTGGGTTTGAGAAGGTAGAGGATGGGTATGCCGCAGTGGGAATGTGTATGAGGTGGATGGAGGATGTCATGCTGCAGGGAATGGAAAACAACTTTTGGGGGCTGTTCTCAGCTTCCCATCTCAGCTTTGTGATTGTCCCTTTGTACTCAGCGCTGGT
>NW_009621677.1:0-565 GCF_000690535.1 Cariama cristata
TGCTCCCTTGTCTCTGAGGGCAGTTTCCCGGGGATCCTGTTAACTAACTCCTTAAAGAGCTGGTAGTTGGCCTTCCTAAAATTCAAGGTCCTGACTTTACTCTTTGCCTGACCCACATCCCTCCAGACTACAAACTCCATCAGTGTGTGATCACTGGAGCCCAGGCTGCCTCCAATCTTGATGTCACCAATGAGCTCGCTTACATTGGTGATGATCAAGTCCAGTATGGCCTCTCCTCTAGTAAAATGTTACCTGGTGCAGGAAGTTATCTTCCATGCCTTCCAGGAGCCTCTTGGACTGTCTACAGCTCGCCATGCTGCTTTTCCAGCAGATGTCGGGGTGTTTGAAGTCTTCTAGCAGGACAAGAGCCTGCAAGCGCGATACCTCCTGCAGCTGGAGTAAGCAGGCTTTGTCAACAGTCTCCCCCTGGTCAGGCGGCCTGTAATAGACACCAACTGTGATGTTTCCTTTGCTGCCTCTGTCTCTGGTTCTTACCCATAAGCTTTCGACCTGCTCATGGCTGGTTTTCAGAGACTGGTCTTCACACCTTTTCCCTCTTTTTACG
>NW_009621677.1:657-3536 GCF_000690535.1 Cariama cristata
AGTGATGGCCACCAGGTGATAGCCTTCCAGCAGCATGGTGGCTGGAATATTTAGGATTGAGTTAACCTTAAAATTAAAATCAGAGATACATATTGAAAGGGCTTGGATCTGCCCCATTTCTGCACTATTCTTAGATTTTTTCCATGTGTGAAACCAACACACATGACTTATTGGGATAGTAGGTGCTGGCAAATTACTTGGGAACCTTTTATATAATTTTGGCTTCTTCTGGCCCTGCCCCTGCCCCCACCACCGGCCTCAAGCCACCACAATTCAAACCACATCCACTCTGGATTGCAAAGCAGGGTTTATATAGCCTAACCACAGAAGTCTGTGGGTTTAAAATGTCTGTAGCCTCAGGAGCTGATTAAACTGACAATTTCAGATTGGTTCATTTCAGTGCTGATACTTTTTTTTTTTTTGGACCCTAACTCTGTTAGAATTGTAGCCTGCTGTTCATCATCCTGTTCCCTGCCAAATTTTCATCCAGGTTTGCTATGTGGCTTTGCATTGCTGTGTGCACAGTGTCTCTAAAATAAATATGAAATTAGCAGCCAGCAGAAAGGCATTTGCAACTGCTGAGCACCTTTCAGCGCTGGATGGATTTAGGTGAATGTTTTATTGGCAAAGACTACTCATGTTTACTCATGTACTCATTTAGCAGGGGCTTAGTGCACCTGGTGGGTTTTATTTTGTCAGATGTATCAAATCCTGCATGCTAGGAAAGACGCTTTGCTTTGTCAGAGGTGAACCTCCAGCGCTTATCTGAGTTGACTTGTTATGTGGTTCACACTATCTGCTCGTTATACAAACGGTAATCTATTCTTACATCTCTGGTGCATCATTGTACTATAACTGTCTCTTAGACCCAGTGTTCAATTTCCTCTGATGCCCCAAGAGTTTAAACTTCATGGAACATCATATTTATATGTGTGTTTGTGTGTGTGTATGCGTATATACAAAATATGTTTACTTGTGTAAACATACACATTTTTACATGTTTTTTTAATGTTAGTCTCAAGCTTTTTCTGTAGAAGATGATGGGAGAACTTTGTGGCCTACATTCAATAATGAATGAGCATAGATAACCAAGTCAATCTGTTAAAAAATAAAAAAATATTATTGTAATCTTTAAGAAATTGTCAGAAGGATTTCTGTGTCTACACGTATGTTTTCAGAATGTTTTTATGAGCACCCGTGCCTGTAGGAGGTGGGGAAATCCTTGCAATATGTTGTGCCATTAAGCTGCTTGTGTTCAGGAGCTGAGTGCAAAGCCTAGAGCAGTCATTCTCCCTCCATCTGCTGCTTGGGAAGCAGGACCAGCAATACAGGAGTTTCAGAACAGGGAAGTCTGTTTTCTTATTGAGTGTTTTACGGTTTGTTTTTTCCCCCGCTGCATAGTTACCCAATTGAAGCTGGGGAATATGCTAGCAAATTCCCGTTTAACTGACTCTTTCTTGCTGTGAAGTGTCTAAAAGGCAGTTGTTCTCTCCTCCCTATACCCATTCAAAAGGCTCTCCTTCCTTCTCTGTGTGTTACATTGACTGTATTGGGATTTGAAAGCCTGCTACATGCCTTCGTGTTGGTTGCTTTGCAGCAGAGTTCTGTCAAACCTCCTATTTTCTGGTATAGTCAGGTTTCATTGTTTCAAGAGCCAAGTGTCATGACAGCCAGTCATATTAAAGATTACAGGCACATCTTACAACTGACCCATTTTTGGAAGAAAGAAAGGAAGCAGAAGCATATTCTGTCAGTTTTAATCTGGGTCGGTGTTCTTCAGTACTGTTGGCAGAAGTGTGAAAGGCACAGAAGAGAGAGTATACTACTTTACCTGTATCTGGAATATGAAACTAAGCATTTATCAGTGGAGCGATCCACTGTAGGAATCTCTAGGTGTTCCCTGGTGTGACATACCAGCTTATGGAAAAGATTATCTGCAGCTGGTAATCAGTAAAGGTCTGGCAGTTACAGTGATATTTGCCTGTGTGTTCCCATTTTCTTTTATGAATTATGTGAGGGTTTTTTAGGTTATGATTCTAAAATCCTATGATCCTTTGCAATTTTTGAATCTTTGGTAAAGTGTTTGAAAGCATCTAGTCATGACACTTGTGATTACATGCTGTTACCGCACATGGTTATGCTCATGTTGGTCCAACCTGTGTGTGTAAATTCCTCTCTTTTAACAGTCTTCACGTAAAGTCTCCCTGTTCTTTGATAGAAATTGCTGAAATTTGTTCAGGCTTTTTGGTATAGCTTATCAGCCTAAATGTATGTATATCCACTCATGTCCTCGTTTTGACTAACATAGGACCAATTCTCCTTTCAGTAGATTTTTTCATTTAGTTAAGTTTCTTCTAAGTAACTGCACTTTCTGAAATTGGCTACATGTTTTTTACACAGTATCTGTGTTTAGAATTGATAATGCTTGGTGTTTATAGTTATTGCCAAAGTAAGGGTAGGACTGGTATACAGAAAGGCCCATGTTTATACTTATCCCTGTGGGAACTAAGGTCACTGCTGGCTCTCTGATGTTCCACAAGTGAAAAAGTGTGAAAGGGTCACACCTGCAGGAAAGTGTGGACAGAACAGGTGACTAAAAACTGACCAACGAGGTATTCCATCCCATCCATGTCATCCTCGGTATAAAGCTAAGGGATCACGGGGGTCAGTCCTACTTTCACGGCTGGCATTGCTGAAGGACTCTGCTCACTCTCTCCTTCCTATCCTGAGCCCTGTATTCCTTAATCCGGTTCCCATCTGCTGGTGACTCCAGTTTGAGAAATCCAGATGCCCCAGCCCAGCCGTGGAGGTGGTGTAAGCCAACTCTGCACGCAATTCTGTGGTCAGCATTGAGAAGCTTAATATTGGTTTTGTATATT
>NW_009621678.1:0-308 GCF_000690535.1 Cariama cristata
CTGGGGGTGTCGGTCGACAGCTGGCTGAATATGAGTGAGCAGTGTGCCCAGGCGGTCAAGTAGGCCAACAGCATCCTGGCCTGTATCAGAAACAGTGTGGCCAGCAGGGGTAGGGAAGTGATCATCCCTTTGTACTCCGCGCTGGTGAGGCTGCACCTTGAATACCGTGTTCAGTTTTGGGCCTCTCAATACAAGAAGTACATTGAGCTACTAGAGCATATCCAACAAAGAGCAACAAAGCTGGTGAAGGGTCTGGAGAACAAGTCTTATGAGGAGCAGCTGAGGGAGCTGGGGTTGTTTAGTCTGGA
>NW_009621678.1:619-27448 GCF_000690535.1 Cariama cristata
TATATGGTTGGACTTGATGATCTTTGAGGTCTCTTCCAACCATAACAATTCTATGATTCTATGATTCTATTTCTGCTGATGTAAGAGTAAATAGATTTTGAGTAAGTCTAAAATATGTATCAGGAGTTTATTTTCTATCTTCTAGCACTTAGGTTAAATTCTTACAGAATTTTGGTCAGTTTCAGGCTTTCAATTCCTTTCTTTACAAAAATGAAATAATAAATATTCCCTTACTCCACAGAAAAATGTGTGCTGCAAATCTGCAGTCTTGTAAGATTAATTAAAATGAATGAGTAGAAGGAAGACAAAGCAGGCTTATGTTTGCTCACTTGTTAGGGCTAAGACTATAAAGTAGGGACTGGAATAGAACATAACAGGATACTTTTTGCAAAACTGGAGTTGATCACTGTTTGGAAATAAGTTCAGTCAACTAAGTCATTTAAATATTAAGATATTCTTAAGGGGCTGAAATTATATTACTTAAATGTAAACATATCAAATTTTGCAAAAAATCTTATGTCAAGGCTATTCAGTCTGCTGACCCAGATGTGTCCCGGTTGCAGTGTAATTTTCAAAGTTGGTCCTTTGTCAAAACCAGTCAGCACATACTATGTTTGCAGAGAGACATTTTTTTAGTTCTTTATCATACCTTTAGTTCTTTACCATACCTTTGTCAAACTAGGAGGGGTTATACATTCATGATGTTGAGTTCCATATGTTTCTTCATTTCACTTTGATTAGGACACGGAATACCCTTATGGTATCTTGAAAATGTCTACTTTTACAACAACTGTTGTTACTGACTTAATGTCTAAAATGAAAGAAATTTTAACTTCTCTGTAAGTGAACTGTTGTCTTGGATTTTTTCCTTTGTTCATCAGAGATTTAGTTAAAACAGAAATCATTCTGCAGTATGATAGATCAGATAACCACAGATAGATGACATTAATATAGAACTGAAGAAAGCCTTTTTATAAAGGAATTAACTTTCTGTAGAATGCTTAAGTACAGAGACAAGAAAGCAGAAAATGTTTTCCCTACTATTAGCTTACAGTAGTCCAATATATTAGTTATAATGTACCTTAATAAGTAGTAGCAATAAGAAGAAATTCAGCGGTATTTCCTTCTGCAGATTGGTTGGCTACTTAGAGGCAGAAGGAACAAATAAAAGACTAAATGCTTTATATAGAATTTTATTACTTGTTTTTAGTGCTTTACCTAAACCACAATATAAGTAAGCTGGTTTTACCTAAATACATTCATTCTGTAGTTTTAGTTGAATATTAATCACTTCTTGTTTTAATCTACTGCCTAACAATGCTATGAAGTGCACATTTCACCACAAAGGTGTTTGCATTTAAGTCACACGTAAAATGACTCCTTTATTCCATTCCCTCCACATGAGACTACTGTGGGTTTAATTAATTCAAGTTTATAAAGCATTCTCATATCCTTGGATGAATTGCACAACACAAATGCCAAGTGGTAGTGTTAAATAGCAGAATTTAACAAAACAAAAAAAAAGTTACATATTTTATTTAAAATAGTTTAGATTGTAGTATTTATGTAACTTATTTACTAGAAATAAAATAGGAAAACTTTATATTATATTTTAGAGTACAAAATTTCACTATGCCACACAGTTTGATGCTGGATGATTTGGTTAGCAAAATGTTCTACTGATATCAGGTACTATTTCAAAACTAGTGAAATCATTTCAGCCTTAATCATATAATGAGCTGAATGTAAAATGCACTGTTTTTAATATGAAGATAACACTAGCAACTCCAGACAATTAGTTTTATTCAGAAAAGTGTGATCTTCGTATAGATTTAATAGAAAAAAATAACATGTTAATTAGGATTATTATATGAGTCTAGATAAATGCTTGGTTATGAACCTCCAAGCTTGCAGAACGTTCCTAACCCCATTTAAAAATAAAAATTTTTTATTGCAGTCATTTATTGATACAATCCTGCATGGCACTACACCTCATTAACTCCCACTGACATCAGTGAGAAATGAGACTGCCTAGTTCCTCACAGAAATTCTCAAAATTTTTATATAATTTCAAGCAGCTAAACAGGAAAAAGCAGTGAAAGTGTCTTTTATCACATGAGGCTTGCTCAATGAGACGTGCAAAGGTTTTTGTGTTTTTTTTATTTGCTTCTGCATGTTGTCTCTTGAAGATCATTCTGTGTGCCCATGAATCTTTGACAGACTTTCCATTTTCTCAGGTGGGCTTCCCCTCACAAAGTTATTTTGCTTTACAAATACCATGACTCCAGGTCATTACAAAGCCTTATCAGCAGCTTTCCTGAGGAGCATATCATATTTTGTATAGCTTGTTTAGTTTGTACTTCTGGACAACGTTTTCTTAAACACCTGAATTGTCTCCTTGACTCCATGTCTAAAAGGGGACACATCATCTGTGTGATATTTCACATGACTATTGTAATTTTAATTGTAGGGCTCTCTGGTGACTGGATGGTCAATATCTGACTTCTTAACACTTGCTTGAAAGGTATTATAATTCTGCTAAGACTCCTAGTTTATAAATGAGACATCATTGTCAGATCAGAACACTTCCCAGCTGTACAAGTATTTTCTGTGCTGCCTCTTATATACTGACTATTCTGCACTTTCTTGTGCTTTTCTAACGTCTAAGAGGAAGAAATCCTGGTGAAGAATACTTAATAAGATGCTGTAGGACATCCATGCTTTGTATAAACTGACAGAATTATCTATTTCATCTGTTCTGATGTACTACCCCAATTCACCTGGTGAAATGGTTTAAAAAAACACCCTACCTTTGAAATGTTTTGAACATACTTAATTTTACTATAATGAATTTCTACTAAGAGTATTCTTACTAATATTAAGAATGAGTGGGCGTTTTCAGGAATGTGGACTAAGTCTCCCTCAATGCTTAGAGAGTAGGAGGAGAAAATATCTTCAGCCTACAGCTGCTTAAGAAGTTGGAGTTGTCCTGCATTCCAATACAAAACTGTTTCTAAGTGTGGTTTTTGACAAATGATCCTACAGATTTCCCACCCACGGATGCTTAACACACAGAAGCAGCTACGGTGCAACTTCCAAAACGCAAACTTGGAAGTATGCTGTGAAATAAAGTTAACACTAAGAGCATTACCTGGATTTGAGTCTGAAAATACTGCCATTTGCTAAGGAGATCAAGATGGTACTCGATGTAAAATTTGTACAGAGGCCATGCATCATGCCTTCTCTGACCCATTCTCTCCAAAATCTTACATTTGAACAAGTCTCTGTGAATGAGTAAATCAGTGTTCCAGCAGGACTTTTGTACTACGTCCTCTTGGGAATCTCTGCTTTGGAAACTGCTCTATCTTTTTAAATTTCTTCCTCCATTTCTGTTCACAGGTTGGCTCAGAAAAGGTAGAAGATATTGCTAAAGAAAAATATTGTGTAATAGGAAACTAAAACTATTCTATCACAGAACAGAGAGAGAAAAAAAGTTAGAGACTTTACATTAAATACCTTTGCTATTTCAAATTAAGCTTTTGAAAATCATCACTAATCTGAAAACTTTGTTTTCTTTCTTTTCTTCTTTTCCATTTTCTTTTTCTTGCACTTTCTTTTTTTCTTTTTCAATCTTTTCTTTCTTTTGTTCTTTCAATTGCCTTTTCTTTTTTTTTTTAATCTTTGATAAGAAAGAGTTACCAGTATAAAAGAGTTGAGGCAGAGCATGAGGATAAGACATTGATGGGTTATGGTCTGGATGAGCTTATGCTGGGATACGAACAGCTTTAGGTTGCCTTCCAGAGGAACGATAACATTAATAAGTCTTTCTGGGACTGTATCTGATCCCTATCAGCATAGTACCCATTTTCCCCATCAAAAGATGTATGAGGCAAAAAATTTGCTTCTGTATTCGTCTTCTACTCCTTCACTGGAAAGTAATAAAGAGAGCAGGAAAAACTTGAAAAACTGAAACACAGAAGAGTGAGTGTTGATACAGTCCTTCCAACATAGTCATAGCTGGGTATAGTCAATCAATCAGGACGATTTTTATTTTTATATTGGGTGAAAAAGTTTTAGGAAAGGATAAGCTAACATTGAAGAGTTCCGCTTTTCAAAAACCAGGTTTGGTTCTTACATAGAAGCAAATAAAGCAAGATAGAACTACAAATGGAAAAATACAAATGGAGAACTACAGTTACCATAAGCACTTAAACTATACAATTTAACAAAATTTACTTTCCAGAGAACCCAAACTGACGGCAAACATCAAACAAATATGTTAACGACTGTTTATTTGCTCCTAGTATAGCAAAGACAATTAAGAAAAATCCAGTTTCCCTGTACATTTTGTATCTGAAGATTACAATAGTGTGAAGTGACAAGAAACCATAGGGTTTCTTATGAGAGTCTATCCTTATACATACATGCGATTTACTGCTTGGTGATGCTGCGACAGCACAGTTTTGACTGCAGAGTTATGACTTAGATTTCATGTCAATGTGTTCTAATTTAGTTATTTGTATGGAAAATTAATAATTCTTTACAAAATTACAACCATCACATGTAGTAACAAATATAAATGCTGTAAAAGAAACAACTGGTTGCTTTTCTACGTGACCTAAAGTGTGAAGTTCTTCTTTCACTAGTTTACCTACTAGTATTTATCTACTAGATGTCTTCCTTGCAATACTCCAAAAAACAGTGCACTATGCATATTCAAAGATGATTCTCATGAAATTATAACATTGACAGAATGAAGTCTGAACATCTGCGATCCCCAAGAAAATAATGACCATTTGCATAAAATGTGAGACAGTAAAAATATCAAATGCATAATTTTAAAAGCTCTTTTAAAAAAATAATCCTTATTTTGTACATTGAGGAGTTAGTTACTTGGAATGTTTTGCATCATTGTCCTAACCGAGTAAGGGATAGCTAATTTTTCACCCCACTTAAGAGATGAATTGTGCACAGAGTGCTTACATACTAAGACTGTAGAACAATCTGCTGCAAAATGGAGTGTTTCTGAAATACTTCACAGTGTGAAATACTTTTCTGTGTGTGCGTGCGTGCATGCGTGTTTGTGTGTAGATGGTGTCCTGTATACAACATAGACACTTGAGAGGCACTTTTAGCATATAAAAAATTCTCTTGACTATGTGTCAGACATGGAAAATGGTTTCCAAAGTAATTTCCTCTAGATGTAACCACTGCCTTCAAGAAAAGTAAAAATACTTACAGCATGTCTGAAAGTCTTTTTAACATCTGACAGGAACAAATCACATCAGAAAATATCTGAAAAATATCATCATCACAGCTTTTCTGTTCTCACTGTCTACTGAAGCTCAAAGTCTAAAGTGCATTTCTGACTTCTAAGGATAGCTTTTGAGGGTCACATTTACAATGAATTGGAACTTAGTGAGTAAATACCCCACAGAAATAAAGCCTGGGATCACATGGTGTTTCTATTTTTACTCTCTACTATCGGCTACAGTTCAGCTTAAGTAGACATATCTTTGTCAAAGCAAAATCTCAACAGTTGTGCGCTGCATGCAATAGCAATGACAACATGGCAACTCCCTCTAGCCCTGAACTACTGAGCTATAAAAATCTAAACTATCCTGTACGACCCTAATCAATTGTACTTGTTTCTAGTATTATAAAATAATTCTATTCTTTTATTTCGCTTCCTCTTTGTACATGAGAAAAACAGTACAGAAACATGCTATGATATGGATATAATTCCATACTACACTGTTTAGAGCAAAGAAACCTGCGAAAAACAAACAAAAAAAACCCAAAGAAAAATTGTCACAGGAGCATCATGACCTTGCCTTAGTCAAGAGTTCAGTAACTGAGTGTCCTAATCCATGGCTTCCAGGTGAGACCAAACACACCAAAAAAAAAATGCAAAAACATGTGGGTTATGACATTCGTTTATCACAGGCAGTACCTGTCATGAAACGGTGGCTGAAACAAAATGGCACTGCCCTGGGTACATAAGGAAGAGATTTTCTGGTCCAATGTACTTCCAGGTAAACTGGCAGGGGCAGATGCACCTGCCAGCCAGTCACAACAGACCACACGACCAGAAGAGGGCTGTGACCTTGGGGTTGAATGGCACAGGTGGCTGCCAGCAGGAAGATAGGACTTCTACCAGAAACTGGGATGGGGCACCTGTCACTTTTTCTCTTGAGTAAAAGTTGTGGCTGTGCTGCTTGTGTGTCTACATGTGCCTGTGGAAGTGCAGAGCTTTTCCTGACACAGCCTGTAATTGCTTTCTGCCACTTCATAAACTGATTTTAGCAGTGTCAAATCATCTGGTGTTTCTTTCCCCCTGCAATCCAGTGACAACAATATTATGGGAAAGACCCTACTGTTGAAATATTCTGAGTAGGATCACTGAGTCAATAATAATCCATTACAAAAAATAGTAGGTGTAAATGTTTGGGAAATTGCTTAAAGTACTGTGGAAACAAAATTCTTTTATGTGTAAAAATAAAACAAAAGAAAGAAGGATAAATTTCTCTGATTTAGAAATCTTGTCCACGGAAACTTTTGACAAATGTATCTGCTAATTCCAATATTAGGCCCATTTCTTGAAAAATGTTTCACATATATACTATTTCAAAAAATAAGTGACAAAAATTTTGCTTCGACTTTGCCCTCCCTAAGAATCTTTTTTTGGGGTTTTGTTTCTTTAAGTCAATGGAGGAAGATAGGTACTTTCAGGGAGTGATCCTTCTCATCCTAAGGTAGAGATCTTTATCTGGCCACATTATTCAAACCAAAAAGTGTCTATTGCCACCCATTGTACCTGACAGGGAATCTTCAATAATTTGTTCAGTAGAGGTTTATATCTGTAGACATGTAAAGAATGTTCCCTTTACCTATACATAAATATTTGGCATAACTTTAGATTCCTTGATGCAACCTCTGGCTGCTGCTTCAGAGAAACACTAGTGACCTCCATGTTCTGTCCCATATCTTCTGTATCTGAGTGGATGTCATATCTACACTGTCCACTAGATGCCTATGTTTAGGCAGTTGAAATCTACTTGTAAGAAGCAAAATTCACTCCTAGGGTGGGATTGAGTTTGTAATCGTAATTGTCTGCAGTGTACCTGTATTCATGTAGACTGTGTCTGAGAACTCATCATAGTAAAACTCTGCTGAATATAATCTAGAGAGTTGTTTAGTTCACAAAAAAGTCCATTTGCTACATTAATTACCTCTCTGTTGACTAAAATGTGACCTTAGATGGCTATGTTATTGTGGACACTTGTATTTAGCACCTAAATTTAAGATGACCTGAATCTTAATTTTGAAGTTTGATTACATAAATCCATTCTTCTCACTTAATTACTCCCAAATTTACTCATTGGTGTATCTCAGGGAGGCACTGAGTTTGCCTTAACTTGTGTTCTGTTTTTGATGGAAGACATTCCAAAGCTTAACTGCAGTCCCTGGAAATCTCTGCATGAGTGTTGCAGTCTTCCATTTCAGTTTTGTGTTCAGATTCAGATCCTGGAGATACAAAGCTTCCTGAAAGTGTTTACTTTCTTGAACTATAGAAGGAAACTACAACAACTATAGTTCTGCTTTAGACACCATTTTGGTGTCTAAACCTAAGTGGTGAGAATTTCATCTTCAGTTTTCAAAACAGCGCAAGCCATCTTGAACTGCTCAATGATTACTTGTGCTGCATCTAGTTTAGTGAACATGTGTGTTACAGGCAAGCATAATGTCATGCATTGTTTTTGTTGGAGTTTAAGTAAATTCTAAAGTTCTCCTTCTAATGTCTGCATTTATAGCTTATATCTGAGTGGTTTTGTTACCTTTTAATGATTTGATTAACCTAGTTAATCTATTCATCTAATCCAGACAGTATACTGAAAATCATCCTGATTACAGGTGGACAACCAGCATACATCTGCATGGGTCATCAATTCTGCATGATTCCTCTCCCCCACGACTGTAATCTCACGGTGGTACCATGTTTCATTATCTTCAATCACATCTGTTGACACTTACATTCCAAAAATAAAAAATACTTCAACACTGGAGGAAAAGGAGGCTTAGATTATGGATATTACAGCAGGTGTTGGGAAGCCCACTGAGAGAAAACGATGTCAAACCTATACAACATGAACACACAGCTTGCTGTTGCTTTGAGTAAAGGCAATTTTATGGCAAAGCAAAGGCACAGGGGAACACATTCAAGAACAAATAAGTGAAAGGGAAACAGAACACGAAGTAACACAGGCAACCCAAAAGATAGGAAAATGGCCAAATGTGCATTTTTACCATCTGGCCAAGAACATGGTGCCTGATGCCTTTATACATGGGATATTGGCAAAATGAAGAATGCACATGGTGTTTCATGCATTAAGTAGAAAATATAGTTCCATTATTCAGGGCTTTAACATCACAGTAAAAAGAAAGAGATAAATTATTCTTATTGCTACCTGCAATTGGTCAGATAGAGCCTTACAGATTTAGTTGGGAAATGTTCTTAGTTTATTGAAATGCATAAATATGTTGGTGTCATTTGTTCTGTTTCTTTATAGACAACAGGATGATGAAAAGTACATTAGAAATACAGGCAAAACCCCACAGCTTCTAGTACATGACAGTCTAAATTATGTGATCAGTTGTTTGCAATTAAAGTGACAATTGAACGGATTAAATGAAGTTATATGTAAATATAAAATATATAAATATATATATATAAAAACATAATTTATTTTGTATGCCAGTAGAATTGAAATGTTAAAAATACATAAAATATAAAATATGGTGTGGTCATAATACTGTAGCAAACGATGATAATATTATGCTTGTCCAATAATGATTTCCATAATGTTGTAAAGGAAAGTAACACCAGAAAAAAAGGGTTGAGATTCAAGAACTATGCTCTGATCAACAGAATTTGATACAAATTTTAAATCTCTGACAGATTTCTTGTGTGTCTTTGGAAAAAACATTTGCTTCTAGGGCATCTGTTTTTAAGATCCTTGTTTTGCCAGAGTCCAGAATAACAAGCCCCCTGCCCAGAGCAGAACACAGACTAGGCAGGATTGAGCTCATTTTTATTTTAAGTCTCTACAACCTGGGTTACTGCATGCAGCACTTTACAACGAGACGGATAGACTTCATTGACTATATTGACTACAACCCCCTTCACTGTGGTCTTCACTCAGTTATATCTAATAACAAGTGACACTTGAAAAGTCGAGATACCATGCCTGGCTTTGAGCTGCTATTACAGAAGGTTACAGAGCTCTATAGGCCCTGTATGATATCTGCCAACTCTGTGAAGATGATTTATGTAATTTGCAATCTCAAATTCCACTTTCTGGTTTTAGCAGAACTCATGAAGTACCTACCAAATTGGGCAGTGCAAGTGAAATACACCACAGCCGAATGCCCCAACAACAATTTTGTGAATGGTTGCTGTGATCTGTTAGCTCTTGTACTTAGACATAAAAATTTCTCTGTTTGCAGAACTTTATGTATGAAGCTTATATATGCTACATGACTGAGGTGATATGTTTAACCTCCCCCTGCCAAAATCATAAAATCATAGAATCTTAGACTAGTTTGGTTGGAAGGGATATTAAAGATCATCTAGTTCCAAACCCCCTGCGATGGGCATGGACACCTTCAACTAGACCAGGTCACTCAAAGCCTCATCCAACCTGGCCTTGAACAATTCCAGGGATGGGGCATCCACAGCTTCTCTGGGCAACTTGTTCCAGTGACTCACCACCCTCACGGTGAAGAATTTCTTCCTAATATCTAGTGCAAATATTCCCTCTTCCAGTTTAAAGCCATTATCCCTTGTCCTATCACTACACCTCTTTGCAAAAAGTCCCTCCCCAGCTTTCTTGTAGGTACTGCAAGGCTGCTCTAAGCCCTCCCCAGAACCTTCTCTTCTCCCAGCTGAACAACCCCAACTCTCTCAAGCCTATCTTCATAGAAATGCTCCATACTCCAGATCACCTTTGTGGCCCTCCTCTGGACTCGCTCCAACTGGTCCATGTCCTTCTTGTGCTGGGGTCCCCAGAGCCAAATGCAGTAATATATTAGGAAAGGACGCAGGACATAAAAATGTGAGAAAGTTCTGTTGTGCTGTAAATATAAAATGTGTGAGGGGATGCTACCTGAGCAATCAGGTGAAAGAGCTGCAGAAAGAGGTTATGCTTCATCTGGGGAAGAGAATAGGAGTTTGTCGGATACCAGCAGCAGCTCTGAAAAGGCAAGAGCTCAGGTCTTGAAGCACAGACAAACCAGAAATATCAAAAGCAAGGTCTGAAGAGGGGAAGAACAGTCATTCATAGAACCAGGCACCCAGGAAGTTCACACCTCATAGCAACAACATAGCAGCTGTGCTCACAGCTTACAGAACAGACATGGACCTGCTCAACAGCTCCTACTCAGCATGTTGAAACCAGCAGGAAGAAGCAGCAGTGAGTATTAGTAGTGGGGGCTCCCCTCTGTAATTAACTGAGGCACCTATCTGCCAACTTGACCCTGGAACTTTGCTAATTGCCCAGAGATGAGGTCCAAGATGTCATGGAGATACTGCCTAGACTCATCAAGCTCACAGAATTCTACCTCTTACTCCTTTTCTACGTGGTCACAAATGATACTGTGAAATGTGACCTGAAAAAAAAGTCAAGCAGGACCACAGAGTTGGTGGATGAGGCAGTCAGGTTATTTTCTGCTTCATCCTGCCAGTCAGATGGAAGAGTGTAGAAGTGTAGAGACAAACAGATGTATCAGACTGTTCAACCCTTGCTCCGTGGCAGGTGTCACCAGCCAAGTTTCAGGTGGGATGACCATGAGACACCATATGAAGACTGTGGGCTACTGGGAAGAGATGAGATCCACTAATCAAAAAGTGACAAAAGACATCTTTGCTGAAAGGTTGGCTAACTTAGTAAAGTGACTTTTAAACTAGGCTTCTTCAGGAACTGTGTTCAAACCAAGGATCCTTTTGACAATGTAAAACTGCATAATGAACAGGTTGGAGAAATAGGCTGAAAGGAATCCCATGCAGTTCAGCCAGGGGACATGTGAAGTCCTGCATCTGGAACGAATAATGCCATGCACCATTATATATTGAGTGTTGCCTGGCTGGAAAGCAGCTTGGCTACGAAGAACATGGGGAACCTGGTGAATATCAAGTTGAACATGAGCCAGCAATGTGACCTTGTGGCAAAGAAGGGTAATGGTATTCCAGGCTGCATTATGAGAAGTGTTGCCAGCAGGTCCATGGTGGTAATCCTTTCCCTCTACTCAGCATTGGTGAGGCCACACCTGAAGTACTGTGTCCAATTCTGAGCTCCCCAGTACAGTTGGTGGGATCTCTCATATGACTGTTGGATGACTGCAGATGGTTACGAGTTATTCAGGAACCAAAAAAAAGGGTAGAAGAGGAGTAGGGTTTGTGCTCTATAGAAAAGAGTAGTTAAGAGTGCATGGAGGCTAGCTATGGAGAAAAGGACAAGTCCGTAGAATGTTTTGGGGTCAAAATTAGAGGTATCGCTTTGTGGGACCTTATAGTATGTGTCCGCTTACAGACTCCCTGATTAGAGAAAATAGGTGGACAACTCAAAGGCCTCAGGTCTTCAGGCCCTAGTTCTCATGGAAGACTTTATCTCTCCTGATACTTGCTGGGAAATCAACACAACAATGTGCAAGCTAATCTAGCATACTTCTGGAGTGTGTCAGGGAATATTTCATAATGCTGTCGCTGGGCGTGCCAGTTGTTAGGACTGGTGCTCCTCTGATCTACTGCTTACAAATAAGAAAGTCTTGGCAGATGTCACCCTAGATGGCAGCCTAGGCTGTAGCGATCATAGATCATAAGACCATGGAATTTAATATACTAAGGCATGTCAGAAAGACAAATAGTAAAATAAAACCCATGACCCTCAGAATATAAGATTTTAACTTGCTCAGGGAACTGTTAGTAGGGATCCCATGGGAATCTGTCTTGGAGGGCAAAGGAACTTAGGAGTGCTGGAGATATTGAAAATGGATCTTCTCAAAGCACAGAAGTGGTCCAACCCCCTAAGCAAGAAACCAGAACTACAAGAAACCAACCTGGTTAAAGAGTGAGGTCAAATACAAGAAAGCAAGCATATGAGAGATAGTAAAGGGAACAGACTCCAAAAGCAGAATATAGAAACATTATTTTCATTTGCGTAGTGTTAAGTTATGGAATTAAAGGCTTATCTTGGTAAATACAAAGAGGCATAGAGGAACAATGACAGGTGGAGGAACTCCAATAACCTGATCAGAGAAAATGAAGGAAACTACTATGTCTCCTCCCAGGGCTGTCACAGGCTGATCAGTCACATAGGTCAGACTGACTCCTCCCACCACAAGCGTGTGGGAAAGGGTGTCTAGATCACTGTACAGACTGAACAGGATTACTGACTCTAGAGGTACAAGACTCCTTGTGGGATCGTGGAATCATAGAATCTCTTGAGTTGGAAGGGACTCATAAGGATCATTGAGTCCAAATTCCTGCTCATTGCAGGACTATCTAAAACTAAACCATATGACTAAGAGCATTGCTGAGACACAGGATTCAGATGAAAAGCATCTTGAGTACGTACAAGACTTACTTTGTGCATTTTGTGGTGTTTCGGGGAGAAATCCAAAGTGGGGAAAGGGAAAGGTAAAGGTACCTTGGGGAGGAACAAACATGGAAAAATAGAGGGATAGGGGAATTAAGGAGCCGGTCATATGTAAACAGACTGCTGGTAAGTATGCTTCTCTGGTCATGCCCTATACCTGATCACCAGAATCTGTAAAGCTCTGTTTATGAATATTTTCCTGAGCAGAAGGACTCTCTCTTCTGTGTGCATAAGTGTATATGGAGGTCTAAGCTCCAGCAGCTTGAGTGGGGATCATAGCTCATAGAGGTCTGTGTGTCTGCAGTGCCAGCAACTGGAGAGACCCATATATTGTGTGCATATGTATGTCAGTGGTTGACATCAAGATGGACTAGCTGGAGATTAGGATAATTGGCTTGGGAGCCAAGTATTGAGCCATCAGTCTGTCCTGGATACTGAAGAGATCAGAGCTGTTTGAACACTGACTACTCAATGAACCAGAGGAGTTCAAGCCAGCTACTGGAGAGACTGTGAGGTCTGCTGATCAGCTACTGGTAAGTCATAAGTCTGGATCAGCTACGACTCCTTGTATGTTTTCCCCCCACTAAGTATGAGGCAACTGGGATCAGGATAAACACTGTGCACATGTACGAAAATCTCAAAAAGGAAAATTCAGGAAACTACAGAACAGTCAGTCTCACTTCAGTGGCTGGAAGAGGTCCTCACAGCAGCTATTATCAGGCACATGTCAGAGTCTGGGAAAAAGCAATAGGGATTTACCAATGGGAAATTGCTCTTGACCAACCTGATTGCTTTGTATGATGAAGCAACTTGCTAAGCAGATGGAGGGAAGGGTGAGGGGCTTTTGACATGGTCTTCCAATGACATCTTTGTTCTAAGATGGATTGGAGAGATAGACCATAAGTTGTGTGAAAAACTGATTAAACAGGCAAGTTCAGAAGATGGTGGTTAATGGCAGTAATCCAGGGTAGAGTTCCTCCAGAGCTGGCACTGGGTTCAATACCATTCAACATCTTTATAAATGATCTGTATAACATCACTGAATGCAGTGTCATCTCATTTCCAAGTAACACCAACCTGAGGGGAGAGGTAGACAGGGTAGAAGGAAAAAATGGAATACTGGGCCAACAAAAACTCCATGAGGTTCAACAAAGGAAGTGCAAAGTTCTGCATTTGGGGCAGACTAATTCCCAGCAGCAGTACATGCTGAGGTTGACCTGATTGGGTGTAGCAATGTTGAAAAGTGTAGCGAGGAAGCAACTCATGTCCTGGGCTGTATCATCATTTCACAGCATGTGACTGTTCCACTCTGCTCGCTGCTTATTGTGCCACATCTTGAATAGTATGTCCACATTTGCTCCCCCTTGAATAATCTGTCCAGTTTTGTTCCCCCTAGTTGATAAGTGACATTGAAAAATTTGACGATGTTCCAAGGAATGTTACTGAAGAGTATTTAACATACAAAGAAACTTTGAAGGAACTGGATTTTTTCAACATAGAAAGGATAAAGCTCATAGGAGATCTAATCATAGTCTTTCGGGACCTAAAATATAGCTTAGGAGGAGGTGGAGCTACACTCTTCATAAGGTGCACAGTGACAGGACAAGAAGCAACAGACAAGAAGTCACATCAGGGGAAATGTCTGAAGTGATTGAACACATATATGCCTGAAGAGACTGAATCTATATATATTTAAAAAACCAAAGCAGAACAAATCTTGAGGGCAATTAAATGTTGGGATAGAATGACTGGAGAAGTGGTGGAATCTTCGTCACTGGAAAACTTGGATTGATGGAGTCATGGATAACCTTACCAAAGTCCCTATTCTGAATAGAAGGCTAGGTCAGTTGATCTCAGAGGTCCCTTTCAAATTTGACTTCTGTGTAATTCTGTGATTTCTGTGCTTCTGTTGAAGCAACAACTTAAATGATGGGTAGTGAGACAAGCCATCCAACTCTTCCTTCTCACGTCTCTAAATCTGTCATTAACAACCCCCCACAAACATTCTGTATCATGCACTATCAATCTAACACTGAGATGTTTTTCTTTCCTCCTCATTCTATGAAACGTCAACTCCTGAAATTGTGGAATTTTAAGACAAAGTTATTTTTTTAGCCTATAAAAAGTCTCAAGTCCTTCCTCTTTGCAGAATTTTATCAAATATATATTACATTTGACATTGTAGATGTCTGTCATTGTGACTATCATTATACATCACCAGCACAGATGAAACCTAGGGCATCAAGTGTTGAATGTGTGATTATTTTTACTTAAAATGTGTTTACTTAAATTCTAGCAGCATCTTCAAATTATTATTTCTAGAAACTCAGATTCTTTGTAGGCCAGTTTCTAGCTAAAGGTGTTTTGTTACACTCACTAGCCAGCATGTCACACTTGAACTTTACTAAAATATGCATTGTTAATTCTATTTTATTTGTCTTTAAAACAGTTGTTCTGGTCTGGAGTATACAGTGTTAACTATTGATTTTAGGTTTTGGGTTTTTTTGGTTGTTGTTGACTTTCAGAGAGAGTTCACATTCCAAAGTATGTATTTCAGATTTCAGGTAAATTGATTTTATACTATACCTGTGGGTATCAATGTTTCATTATCTACAACATTAGTTTCATAGCAATTAATGTAACTCAGAGGGCAAATAATATAAGAATACTAAAAACAGATTAAAATGAAGAACAAAACTAAAGACATAAATGAAATAAACAGTACTATGAGGTACTGCAAAGGTTTTATTGTCGCTTGTGGATACGTTAATGTTACTATGGGAACTTCAGCTTTTGCATTTGACATGATTCAACTGTAACAAGTGCTGAATGGAAAATGAAAAGAACAACAACAAAAAAGAAATTGTGATTTTTTTTCCTTAAAAAGTAAGAACTTATTTCCATTTTACATCATTCAACAGATTATATGAAAAAGAATGTGGAGAAACTAGAGAAAGAATGAGAAATTCTGTCTCTCTGTGTCATGTGGGATTCATTGTCAAAGCAAGTCATAGGCATTATGTGGACTTCATTTCAATGGTTAACAGATTTTAAATCATCCAGTGGGTATATTTTTAACAGGGATCAATTAACCATATAAAAGAAAGTCTTCAGAATCTGTACTTAAATCTAGAAAATATTTGTCTTTTTTTGGAAATAGCTTGATTTCAGCTTAAATGGAAGTCAGGTGAAAATTCTGAATGCTACCTCGCAGTAGCAGCACATATCAGGATATTATTCGCTTATGTTCTAATAACTCAGATCTTCACTAACCCAACTCCTGGACATTTTGTCTATTTAAAGATTCAGTTATATTTATAACACTATATCTGAGAATCTTTGAAGATGGGATTTAAGTTATGTACCACCTAAGCTGCACTTAATGTGCCTCACAGTAACAGCTCTTTCCAGTCTTACTCCCCTTAAGGACATCTCTTTCTCTCCAGTCTGTGCAGTGACAGGAACCAAGTATCTCTGCCTACCATGAATAGACTTGTCACCGATTCTGATAAGATTTGACAGACTGGCTTCAGTAACTGCTAGAAGAAAAGGCTCTTTACCCAGTAGTAGATGCCTACTGCATCTGCAGAACATCACAGAAGCAGAAACCTGATGTTCTGATCCAGGTAAGATGAGTAAGTATGTCATCTGAACAGCTGTTCTGAGAGAAAGACAAGGTGGAAAATTCTAAGGGCCTCCAGAAAGACAGCACTGTGTTGATGTCTAAATGAGGTTGAGGAGATTTTGTTTGAGAAACAGCGGATTTGCCTGTGTAAATGTAGATACACAACTATGAAAAATCTCAGACCTACTTCTTTCAACTCTGTGCCTGAGTTCTGACTTATGTCACCAACTTTAGTAGTTATTATTCCTCATTCCTTCCTTTAATGAACAAAACGAGCAGTGGAAGCAGAGAAATGTGTATGTGAAGACAGAACATCAGAATCTCCATACTATTGCGATGAAATTTATGCAATGTGGACATCCAGGTGAATCTTCCTTTTAATTTAACTGAAAATCTTGATCTAATGTTTACTTTCAGAATGTTGGAGAAACTCAGTAGAGGCAAACTGACAAAACACTTTAGTAAATGAATAACTTAATTTTCTTAGAACTGTCCCCAACGTTTTCCAGCTAGGTGGAGATCTCAACATTTTTTAAATGTACAAGACGGTCAGAATCTGTCCATAACAGTGTCAAACAGTTATATTGTACTTTGTTACTTATAGAGTGGATTTTTAGTGATTCTTAAGCAACTCCTCCTTGAAAATTATTATTTTTGAGGCTGACTTCTCTAGAGTTGCTGCCAGTGCTATCTGCTGTGGACAGATGAGAGGATGAAACACACTAAGGTCAGTGTCTCTTTTGTTATTTCTCAAGAGACCAAGATTCTCTTCTCACTCAGACTTCACAGTCCAGACCCTCTAGATTTTATGTAGTAGTTGACCCTTTCATGTCAGTAGCATAGTTTTCCGCATCACTGGACTGACATGCATCCTGTAATGAATTGACTATGATTCTGAGCTTGATTAAACAATAGAAACCATCCAAACCTTTAGTAAGCAATTACTGCTGCAGAGTAACATATTGTACTTACTGCCAGAAACAGAGAGACAATTTTCTGACTGATTTTAAAAGCTATGAGAGAAAAATCTGAGAGCCTGTCACATCTGCACATTTTCTTCCTAAGTTGTTAATGTACAGTTTAATATCTACATGAATCTTCCATTGTCTCAGTGAGCAGAGTTAAATTGTTCATTCACTTTCTTTTTAAGTAGAATAGCACACTTGAGATATTTGTGAAAGAAAATAGTTCCTCCTGCAGTTTATGTGAGACTTCTTATCTTAGCAAACTAAATATATTCTCCAAATACTTTCTTCTTTCATACAATAAAATTGCTGCCTGTGTGATTGTCCCTTTGTGCAAAATTGAATTTCACATTTGCTACTGTGGGAATCTTGCTGATAAGGTAGTGGCTGTGCTTGAAAACTTTCTGTGCTGTTTATGCTATTCAGCTGCCTTTTCATGGTATCTACAGAAATTTAGGATTCCAAACTCAAATCAGTAGAAAGACACCTTTTCCTGTCAAGAAGTCTGGAATAGGACATGTTTCACAGACTCCAACACCTTATCACACTCTGACCTCACAGAGGACGCTAAGGAGTTTCTCGTGTATAGGCAATTGTGAAGTAGAAATAGAATATTTCCTCAAGGAGTGTCTAGGAGGAGACACTAGTAGTTGAAACATGGCTTTTGAAAAGGTTGCATACATCAAGACAGAGAAAGTCAATCTTTTGTTGTAAATATCCTCTAAAAATGAAAAATATCTTTTACAGAATTACAGCTACAGGATTACATTAAATTCTCTAATTCATGCCAAATCACAATAATGTTTTAAATCTATTTTTTTCTTTGACATTCATTCAGTACTCTATCTTCATTTATTTTTTTTTCTTTCAGGCAACAGATGATGCTTCTGGGTTTTTTTGTCAAATTTATTTCAGTCTATTTATTAACCTTGTACGGCAATGCTGTACAGTAGGTATACAGCATCTGCTGATACCCGTCCTCATTTGGGTCTTTACATGTCACTGGTATGTCCCTTATGGTGGGTTTTGAATGACTATGTCAAGGTAGGGTTGCATAAAGACATGGATTTTATACAGACATTATATCACCTGGACATTACCCAGCATTTAAAGAATCTCCATGGACCCAATTAGGTCAACTTTAGGAGATGCAAAGGGAAAATCTAAGGCAGAAGTATTTGATACATAGCCAGCATGAGTATCAGTGTGTCTTGACTATCGAAGTAATCTTAGCAAACTCAACAGCTTCATCATGTCCATCCAGGTATAGGGCTGATGCTCTTAACAAGAAGCTACTAGGGAAATATTCCTTATGCTTTGTCACAGTGAAAAATAATAATCTGTATCTTTTAACCCAGGATACTTGAGATAAGTAATAACAAGAGAAGCTGCAGTCTGAATAGAACTGTAACATTCTAATTATAGTTAATCATAAAGCAAGGAGCCAGACAGCTAGCTACATAATGAACTTTTACTAGCTCTAATATCCCTTGTCATTTTTTTTTCTCTTTTTTTTTTTTTTTCCCTCAGTGCAAGAACATGTTGTAATTCATATAAATCCACAACACTGTAGGCATTATGAGAGAAGAGGAATAAAGTGCATCTCCTTACTTTTACAGACCGTACTATATATTTGAAGTTCTCTAATGAAGGTAGTAAATAAGCTTAATAAAAGAAGAGAGAATGACAGCCTTTTCCACTGAATCATTCAGAGACAGAAGCTAATAAAGGTACCCTAAATTTCTGTCTGGAAAAGCTTGTTTTTCCCCATTGAATAGGTAAGAAAGCAAGGAGTGCCCTCTAGAAGGCACCCAGTGCCAGTGCTACTGACTAGAGCTAGGCATTGTGACTATGGCCCAAGCATTCTTTTTAAAAATCACACTCTTCCTCATGGGATAAAGACGATTCCAATGGAAAATATAATCATGCAGTCAATAAAAATATTCTGATTGGAATAGAGTTAAGCAGATCACGGTTATACACACCAAGCACTTACTGCATCCTGACAAACAAAAAGATAGGTTGTGGCCATTTCAATATAAATATATCTAAAGGTCGGCAGGGGGGAAGAGGTAGGACTGATCTTGTGCAGAATACAAGGAATGCTGGGAATAAAAATATGTGAAAAACAAAGTAGGCAATACAAACAGGAACCCATTGAAAGAACTAGCTGTACTAAGATATTAACAAACTAAAAGGAAAAAAATCAAATATAATAGTACCGCATAATAAAATGTTGTCTTTGTTTTGAAATAAAGAAAACGACAAATTAGTGTTACATGGATGTGCAGATAGCCCATCTAGGTTTGGTCCTGATCTTTCATTCATTTAATGTACGTGACTGAAAAAAAATCATGCAAAAGAGCGATAGTCTGCTATTACAAAAAAGAAGGTGTCTTTTGATGTTGCTTTTGTTGAAGGTTTTAGTCTAAAGATTTCTGTAGCAATAATGCATGTTTAAGTCATCTAATCATTTTAGTGTTCATGACAGAAATTTGTCATACAAATAGCATTTTCAGTGCACATTTCCTTTGAAACCACTTAGCTATCATGATTTAACAATTATTTAGTACTCAAAAAATAGCATGTGCACATTTCTAGGATTTTGTAGTTGGGACAAACATTTTATGATTATTGGCTTAAGAAATCCCAAATTAACTGCAGGTTTATTTCTCACTTTTCTCATTTTGAAGTGAACTCTAATATTACCCTCAATTACTGTAGTCAGAAAGCAGTAGTACAGTCTGAAGAAATGGTGCCAATATTCAGTTAATGAGTCATGTCAGTAGACTTCACAGTTATCATATTGTTTGATGATCTACTGAATGATTTCCAAGTATAAAACCTCAAGGACCAATAATCAAATTGTCTACTTTTTAAACTACTGGTTTTTGATAAAAAAATAAGTATGAGCTATCAAACAGATAGTTTAATCATTGTCTAATATTTTCCTTCTTTCATTTGCCCTAGGAAAAAAAGAAAAAGAAAAGACAAAAAATTTAGAATTAGTGACATATAATGTCAATAAGTAGTAGTTTATCATTCTCCATTATGCCAGTGTATCCTTCTTAATTTTAATGGCATTAAAATGGTGATGGTGAAGGCATAGGAGGAATGAAGGTGCATGGTGAAGTGGGGGTGAAGGAATGGAAGATCTGCTCACTGACATCTACCATGATCTAGGGTCCTAGCTACTTACTGTACATTACTGTTTAGAGTTACTGGATATGGTCATCCCTTACAGAGATTTTATGAAAATCGTATAATGAAATCATAGTTTTGCTGACTTTCTGTAAATCCACGGATATTATAGAAAGCCCAGGCAAATAACTTCCAGAGGGAGGATTAATCTGATTAAGAACGGACATCTTTAATATGAATGTACTTATGTCGCTCTATGTTCTCTTTATTGCCAATGCAAAGGTCATGTCCACAATTTTCTTGGCACAAAATAGACATTTGTCTAACAACATATCAGAAAAATTGCAAACAAAATATATTTATTTTTCTGCATTGACTACAGAGGAAGTCAAAGGTGCTTAGCTTAGGTATAAAATCATTGTAGAGGTCTAAAGTGGGATGGCATCCCGCTCTACCTACCTTCAACATGTGTGAATCCAGATCTGATTCTGTATTACTCTGACTATATATGTGCACATCTTAATTTTGCTATGTCACAATTGCTGACAAAATTTTGTAGTTCAAACTACCTACCTGGCTTACATTAGAAATTTTGTTTTAAATTACTTTTAAAAGTTTCTGCTAAAATCTTCCACATCAACTGTTAATTAAAATCCTTCATGTCTTCCTGTCTTGCTGTTTTCAATCCCAAATGTATAAATTTTTTCTTTTTTAGGAAAAGTAAGAAATTTCAGACCGATTTTGTATTTCAGTTATGATGATGTACAGCGTTAAATATGATGATGAATCCAGATTCTTATTATTTTGACTTCAGAACCTACAATTCGCTGTGGATACTTGCATTTCTGTAATAAAAAGTTAGCTCCACTGAGGACAGGGACATACAAAAGCATATGGATAAAAGGGAAGTGGCATACAATTTTCATTTTGGACTTAGTAGGGTACTGCTTAAAGTTTTTTAAACTTTCTCTGCTACAAAACAGTAAAAAAACCCAAAATATGGCAACTTAAAAAAAAAGAAAGGAAATTTTCATGGTGGCTTTCTTCTAGAAATAAAGCACAGATGAGAATAGACTTTGCTGCCACCATACACACTTAACAGAGTTTGTCTTCTGGAATTTTTGTTAAAGACAAGAAGTCATTAACCACATTAATATTCAATGCTGCTATACCACAGGGCAGATGTTTATAGGCATGCTTCATTGCATTGTGAACAATGATGTGGAAATGCTTGCTGTGCAGAAATCTAAATACATAGCTTTTCCCAAAATTTTACAAGAACAGTCTGCTTCATAGGTGGTAACATTTGTTAACTTAATTTCCCTAATCACTGTTCCATTTTCTACACACAGCTACATCTATTTAACTAAATTCAGCCTAGGATCCTATTATTTTCTGTTGAGAATTAATTCATTTGCAAAGTAAATATCTAGGTCTTAAAATTATTCTTACATGTTTGCTTACTCAAAAGTGAAAAAATTTTCTTTTACTGTATTTTTCCTTTATTAGATCAGGTTAATAATTTTTTAGTAAGTGTAGAGAAGTAAGTACAATTGATCTCACTGTAAAGCAGACTTGTAAAACAAATCAGATGAATGCTTATAGCCTAAAAGTGTCTTTTTTCCCCTTTGACTAGAAAGGATTCAAGAACAACTATATATGAAGTAAATGTGTAGATGTGTGTAGATGTGGATGTGCAATCTCCTACTTTTCAGTCTTATACTATTATTAGACACGTGGAAGAAGCAAGCAAGGGGAAAAAAAAAAAAAAAGAAATATGTAATGGGATATATAGAAAGCCTGCTGTCCCTCTTCTTTTATCTGTGATCCAGAATGAGCTCAAAGACACTAATGAAATTAGTGTTCAGTTGTGCTCTGAGAACACACCGAAGACAGAAGTAAAGATTTATATCCTCATAGGTAAGATTTACCTTTACAATAAAATCCTCAGTCTATAATACTCAATCAAAATGGAATCTCCCTTGCAAGGCAAGAGTTAGGTACTAAACTGTCAAATCAATCCAGCATGAACTGTACTTCAAGTACAACAATGCCACTTAATTTCCTGCAGAATTTCAAAAACACTCACAAAGCCATCTCTGCAGGGAACTGCTGTTTCATTTTTCTGCAAGCTCACAAGACATATCCAGACAAGATACTCTGTTATAAATAATGTGGGAAATTGATGACTATGGGAATACAAAAGGAGTAACATGCTGATTTGCACATGCTCAGCTAACATATAAAAATACCTACACTTCATGAACAATACCTACTATGTGAACAATATTTAACTTATACAAGAGGCTTGGTGTATTTCTGAATTAGAGCAGAGTACAAATATGGATTTTGTAAGGCTGATCAGTACATTTCTACAGTACAAAGCCTCTTGAATTCTTGTACAATACTTCCGTCTTGTAAAAATGCAACTACTGAAGGTGGTAATTAGGGCAAGGACTTACAACATGAGACAGAACACTAAGTAAAGAAATGGATTTCAACTCCAGAGACAAAATGAAGTTAAAATATGTACACAGATCTCAGAGACAGAAAATGCTTTCGGGTTTTTATGACATGATTGATACCAAGGAAATACAGAGTTTCAGAAATGCTCAACTTTTTGAGCTCTTTCTGAGAAAACTGGAAGTTTCTAGCTGCTGACCACTGTAGGAAACGTGATCATTATTTATAATCAGTTTTCAATTCCTATATTATTTATTTCAATTATGTAATTCCTGTTACGAAAGAAAATTTCTAAAGGAGGGTTTAAAACTTCTTTGTGTATCTTCTTCATTTTCAGCGCAAATCAAATCTCAATGTCTCAAAGGATATTTTGATCTTTTATGTAACATAGCCTCCTGACATTTCACATAAAATACCTGTACAGGTTATAGGCCTATTAAAAAAAATATATATATTTTAAATGCTGAGCCTGATTCCATTTGGATAGAATTTTTAATTGATATAACAAAAAAAACACCAATCAAATCAATGATATGAAAAGACAGTTTCAAAGTCCCAGACACCCTGTGTTGAAATGTTCAAAAAAAAAATGGAAAAGGATGGTGCATACCCCTGAGGTAGGACAGGAAATCATGGCAGATATTTTTATGAAAGTGTCAACACTTTTCCAGAGCACATATTTAACAAGCTTGATTTTACAGCAGAGAAGATAATCAACAAATAAATGGGGTTATAAAAGCAGTTCAGGGAACAGAACAATGGATCTTTGGTCTAGAGGAGGGGTGGCAAAGATAAAAAAAGCAAGCAGTTTCATTAGAGCTAGACTTCAAAGCTATCATTGACAATAGCATGCAAACGTGCTGCAGATTAATGATATAAAGTGTTAGGCTCTCCTACTTAGTCATGCATAAATCCTTTCCCCAGTATTCTGCATGAGTACTCGGTTGTCATTTCTTGGAGAACATATTGACAGAAACTAACATGAGAATTCTTCACAATTCACCTTCCCATTCAGAATCCACACAGTGTGTTTCACCAATTTATAGTCGTCTAGTTATATATTTGGCCACTTTTTCGTACTATGAATGATGATTTAGATTAAGGATTGTAAAAACACTATGGTCAGTGTTATGAATTTGAATCCCAAATCATTTGCAATTTGGTGGCCTGAATCCTTTCAAAAATCCAAAATGTAGTATTATATGTATAACAGTTTTTTATAGTGGGCAAGATTCTAATTCTCATCTGAATCTTCTCACACTTTGTAACTCCACTAATTTCAACATTAATCTAGTGTAATTTGGAGAAAAACTACATTTTCTGCAACAAAACATTATGTTATGTTGAGTAAGTCTACTTCTATGAATAATAATAGAGAAAATGCAAAATGTCAGAATCACATAGTAAAATTAGAGAAGATTTTAATTCTAAATGAGTGGCAGTTGAAGATCTAAAAAAAAATAAAAGGAACATAAGGACCTTTGAAAAGGACAAAGTCAGGTATTGTGTTGTATATTTTGAATGATATTAAGGGATGTGACTGCAACTGGTCATAGATAGAACCCACTATCCGGTGGCAAATTTTTCATGCTACTCTTCTTTTACTAACACTATCTCGTGATAACATTGCACAAAGTATAAAGTCGTGACCATGGCATAAGTGGTCCCTTCACTGCCTGCTGTTGTCATTTTATTGAGTGATTGCAGATGTATTATAGTTTGAAGTTAAATTATAGTGCTTTCATAGTAACATTGTAGCAATGGTATAGTAATTTCAACATACAGTTCTGTACCAGATCAATGTTTATACTGGACTGGTCTTGATCAAATAAGTAGAAATGTTAAATGTCTTCAAATTCTATCAGGCACCAGACCTTCAAGGGAAGAGTCAAAACCATGAATATGGTCAGAATCTAAGTCTTTGGTAATTTAAAGCCGATCTATTATGAATGCAAAACTGGCAGAGTTGAAAATAGTGGTGTCATTTTTTTTAATGCAGCTGTAATTATTGGATATTTGAAGCTGAGGTACTCTAGCACCTAATTCTTAAACTGTAGAATTCGATTGAACAGATACATACCTACATGAGGGATTAAATCATAATTATGAGATATCTTAAAATATTTTGTAATAGCAATCGTACTGTGTGCTGCCACATTTAGAAGGATATGAAATACAAAATTAATATGCAGGTTCATACAAACATTTTTGACAATAGGTTCTAATTATTTTTGGAAGGACTTCATTTGCATTTTTCAGTTTTCTGAACTTCAGGACTGCTGGATCTCCTTTGCTATTATTTACTTTTCACTTCATTATCATATCCTTATGAAATTTATAATATGATAAGAACTTTCAGTTTCTCATGCAAAAACAAATGGGTTTTTGGCTTTTTGTTTGTAATGAAAACATTTATTCTTGTTTAGTTGGATGTTGAGACCTGTGTGGTTTGGCAGAGGCATCCAGTTTGAATAGGTCTTATCAGATTTGACCAATTAGTTTTATTTTAACAAGGAAAGGACAGAGAATCAGTCTGGCGAAAACAAAGAAATCACATAAATTTAAATCGGAGTATATTAGAAGCAGTAACTTTCACATAATTACCAGAAAAATGGAAATAGCTTCCATAAAAGTGCTCTGAGTTCTGTTCTAAACTCTACTCTCATTCTAAACTACTGAGAAATCATGCAGAAACCTGTCCTTGCTAGGCTTTCAGACCTATTTTCTCACAGCACTTTGTGCTGTATTCTGGCATTTCAAAGACGAATCTCATGGAAGGACGTCAGTTTTCTGACGCAGGTATCTTTCTGTCATTTAGAGCGGTACTTGTAAATTAAAGACAAGTTTCAGTTGAATAAGAAATGGTAGTCAAGCTTTTAAAGATTTTCTTTATAGATCCTGTCCTATTGTATGCACACTAGATACACTGCTGGGCGTCAGACACTGTAAAAAGGCATCATCAGTAGAATCATAGAATCAGTTAGATTGGAAAGTACCTTTGAGATCATCAAGTCCAATCAAACCTAGCACTGCCTAGTCCACCACTAAACCATGCCCATAAGCACCATGTCTACATGTCTTTTAAATGCCTCCAGGGATGGTGACTCAACCACTTCCCTGGGCAGCCTGTGCCAATGCCTGACAACCCTTTTGGTGAAGAAATTCTTCCTAATATCCAATCTAAACCTCCTCTGGCGCAGCTTGAGGCTATTTCCTCTCGTCCTGTGACTGGTTACTTGGGAGAAGAGACCAACCTCCACGTCGCTGCAACCTCCTTTCAGGTAGCTGTAGTGAGCAATAAGGTCTCCCCTGAGGCTCCTTTTCTCCAGGCTAAACACCACCAGTTACCCCAGCTGCTCCCCATCAGACCTGTGCTCTAGACTCTTCATCAGCCCTTCTTTGCCGTTCTCTGAACATGCTCCAGCACCTCAGTGTCTTTCTTGTAGTGAGGGGCCCAAAACTGGACACAACATTCAAGATGCGGCCTCACCAGCGCGGAGTACAAAGGGATGATCACTTCCCTAGTCCTGCTGGCCACACTATTTCTGATACAGGCCAGGATGCTGTTGGCCTTCTTGGCCACCTGGGCACACTGCCGGCTCATGTTCAGCCGGCTGTCGACCAACACCCCCAGGTTCTTTTTCTGTCGGGCAGCTTTCCAGCCTGTAGCGTTGCATGGGGTTATTGTGACCGAAGTGCAGGACCCGGCACTTAGTAGTAGTGGGTTTATATTTCTGGTGTTGGTAAGTGTTATCCTCATGATGAGAAATTTTGTGTGCAGATGTCCCTTCTTTGTCACTATTGTGAGGTAACAGAAAGCAAAGGCATAAATTGCTAGTTAAGAAATTTGTCTATTAACAGTTAAACAAGCTGCTGGTTGAAAATTGTTAGGAAAAGCATTCATCATTCTCTAACTCTGTCTGGGGATTTGATTTACGTATCATAGCTTATTTGTAGTTCAAGAAGTGCATGATCTATTCCA
>NW_009621679.1:0-4846 GCF_000690535.1 Cariama cristata
AGCCTGGAGAAGAGAAGGCTTCAAGGAGAGCTTAGAGCAGGCTTCCAGTACCTAAAGGGCCCTACAAGAAAGCTGGGGAGGGACTTTTTACAAGGGCAGGGAGTGATAGGACAAGGGGCAATGGCTTTAAACTGGAAGAGGGAAGACTGAAATGAGATATTAGGAGGAAGTTCTTCACTGTGAGGGTGATGAGGCACTGGAACAGGTTGCCCAGAGAAGTTGTGGATGCCCCCATCCCTGGAAGTGGTCAAGGCAAGATGGGGCTTTGAGCAACCTGGTCTGGTGGAAGGTGTCCCTGCCAATGGCAGGGGGGTTGGAACTCAATGATCTTTAAGGTCCCTTCCAACCAAACCATTCTATGATCACTGTTTTGCTCCTTGCGGGGTTCTGAGAAATTCCCTACTTGCAGGAAAATGTCATCTCGCTCCAGCGATGGTCCAAGTAGACAACCTACTACTGCTGCTATTTAGTCTATTCAACCAAGAATCTGAAGCATACCTAGTATCTCTAGAAGTTATGATCCTGCAGATAATGCAATAGGTATCTCTGATGCTGCAGGAGGAATTTTCAGAAGTATCTTTCTAAAACCACCAAAGATATATTGGACTATTAATGTCTAAATTGGAGTATGATGTTGCAGTGTAATGTTTGTTTATTCGGGTATTTTTATCCCAGAACCATTGTATCGTTCAGAGAGCAGAGTGCCTTGTTTCTGAGTCAGAGCTGTGATGAAGAAAGTGGTTGATGAAGGTGAAGAAGTAGTAGTAAGAGTGGGAGAATCGTTGGAAGAGAAAAGAAGCCTTAATAGCCAAGGCAGTAGAGCTTTGTCCTGGGGAGCTGCAATACTTTGGATTCTCAAGTTCCCCACGGCAAGTTACTTAAACTAGACTTTGCATGGTGGGCTGCCGATGAGATGTTCACATTTTTTGTGTGCCCAATTTTATACTTAGAGATCTGATTTCTGGAAATGTTGAGTGTTCCTAGCTGCTGCTGAACTTAGTGAGACCTCTGCTTGGAGCCCCTCAAGAGCAGGGAACTAACTCAATGAAAACTATCTAAAGTGTCTCTGCAAGTTGTTGAGTTGCGCTGGGTAGATGTATCCGTGAAGTGCTTTATAGTAATTTTAAAATTCTCTGAAAATTGGGTCTCAGAAGTCTCAGTTACGGCATCCAAAAGAAATGGAAGCATTTTACTTTCATCTCAGCTTTCATTTCCCATTTGTAAAATGACAATAATACCATCATCTCCTCTCACATGGGTCATTAGGAAAGATAACTTGTTTATGTAGAAGATAAAAATTATATCTTCAGAATGGGATTTGAATGATGTATGACAAATAAGTCCATGGCTTCCCTCTGAAGAACAGACAGAATAATATGCAACTTAAAAGGAAAAGGAATAGCTTGTGGAATGAGCACCAGCCATTCTGTGCCCTTGGTGAGACAGATTATGAAGGGAAGTATTTTGGTCACGTAATTCTAGACCATATACACATTGGATGGTCAAATTAGTGTTGTGTAGGCAGCTTGAATTCTGGCACTTTTAAATTTTGAATGCTTCAGTTTCCAGCCTCAGCGGTTATCTTGCTGCATTGTGCATTAAAAGTGTAAGACATACTTACTGCCATGTGCTCTGAACAACACTGCCGGTCAAAGCCAATGCTTTTTTCCCCACTGTTAAATGACTTAATGTTTTGTGGTGGTGTTCCAGCCACAGTTACTTTAGACATTTTACATGCCTGGTAGTCAGATTGGTGAGAACTAACATGGCATCTGACATTAATATTGCAGAGGAGAGCAGATCTGATAACATATTGAATTATATATGGGACTCCAGCACCTAAATGCAGGAGGCCTAGAGGCTCACACAAGAACTCGAGGGAGCTGAATGATCCAGAGTACTTGATTTCTTTTTTTTTTTTTTTTTATGGTGGTTGTTCAAATAAGAAAGAGTGGAGATTGTAAGGATGGATTTAATATGAAGGTTATCTGCAGGCTCAGATGAAATATAGCCTCTGTGCTGCTGTGTGATGAGCCAGGGTTAGGAGTGTGTCAGTGATACTTGGCTGGTCTGAGCTGGCTTTCTGACCCTGTCTGAGAGTCGTGCCCTGTGCTAGCCTACTGCTTTCCCCTTGGTGCCCTGATATCGGTAAGCTGAACAATGGAGCAAGAGCTGGCTTTAAACCCTCATGGGCTATGTTGGTTGAAAGATTTATTTTTTTTCTCTCTAGATAATCTCTAGTTTGGTCTTTTGGTGGTGTGAGGTCAGGAGCAGAGTGCTTGCTGTGCTCCTGTGCATAGTGAAATCTGCTACACTGGGATGGGTAGTGTTTCTGAGCCCGCGGGGAGGATAGGCTGTACTGGGAAACCCACATTTTCCTTGTGTGTAAGGTTGTTCTGCACAATACCTTAAAACATTTTGGTCCTCTTAGCAGGACTGCCTATATCACCTTTAAAATCCAGAATACTTACTACTGATTGTTCTTCTGGGAGAAGGCTCTTGGTTTGAAGCTTGGTACATTGAAAGTTATTGAAATTGCAAAAAACTGTTGTATTTTGTTTCTTCTGGCTGTGTGCATGGGAACCTCTCCTTACAATTGCTGGAGCAGCGGTGGATACTCTCTTACAAATGGGGTGATTTGATGGTGGTTATGTATCTCCTGTAGAATAGGAGAATGGCTACTGAGAAAACAGCTTAAAAATGAAATAAAAGAACTCTGTGATTCAGATATCATTTTTCCTTCTCACATTTCATCGCAAGGAAAGAATAAGCACTAAGAAAGCAAAAAAACTGCCAGTGACAGCATGTGCTGCCCACCCCATACTGCGTGGCAGGAACAAAGAATTTTATTCCTGCCTTTTTTTAATGATTCACTCTACAGAAGGAGAGGGTAGGCTGCCATGTCATTTTCCTTTCAAAATACCGTAGGCAATTGGTTTTCAGTTCATTTTCTGACATTTATCACATAAAACATGGTTTGCTATAGTAGTTATTAAAACCTGCTGGAAACAGTGGATCAGGTACTCATTTGCAAAAATGAGGCAGAGCAGATGCAACCCTTGTCATCCATGTAAAATCAGGAAGAATTACAGAGGTCAAATGGCTTCAAAGCTGCTTTTAGACAGTGTCTACTTGTAGTGGAGTTACTGATCCTTCTTAAGAAAGTGAAAGGCTCTGGCCAACTGTGCACTGTAGAAGTAAGAGCAATCAAATTGTGCAAGATAATGTATATTGGTATTTCTAAGACAGATTCAAATCGATTTTAGAAGGAATGACTTTGGAAAAAAGTGAAATATAAATGACTTGCCTTTTAGATGCTTTGTGTGCCTCCTGTTGGGGCAGGCAGAGGACCAGTTGTCTTGGGTGAGGAATTCCTCTCTGAACTTGCCAGGTAATCCCCGTTGTGCAGCTGCTGGAGGTTTTACTCCCTTCTGGAAGCAGTGGGACTTGGCTTCCAGATCCTGTCTGGAAGATGGACAAGGACTATCCAGAGCCAAGAAGCAGCTGGGGGTCAGGGTGGAAGTTTGGGGTTGATGACAGGAGAAGGGATTAATGGATACCTCTGAGAGAGTTAATTCAGGGAGGTTGGAGAGGCTGGAAACGTATGGAGTGACTCTTCCTCATGCTCTAGAAAGAAAGAAAGAAGCCTCTGCAGGAGCTAAACTGCTTTAAAACTCAAAGAATGATTATGATCAAAACAATCTCCTGTTTCTTCTCTCCTGCAGCTGTCTGCAGTGTCGGATCGCTTTCTGCTTATCTGATGCCTGCTGTTACCAGCTGGTTCAGTTCTGCTTGCTCTGGGACAGGCACTTTCGCCCTCCGCAGTCCCCTCAGATCCTGCTGATGGTTCCCTTTCAAAGCTGTGCGGAGTATCCCATCCCAGAGGTAGGCAGACATGTAGTTAAAAAGCTTTGGGAAAGGCAGATAGGGACAGAGAATGTGCCTGTGTTCACTAAGAGAAAATCCTTATATCCTTATAGCCAAGCTGGTTAGAGCTGGGCTGGATAAGTGAGCGGTAGTGAGAGCAGAAAATTGTTTGGGCCACTGAATTCAAATTGGTGTATGGTTGTTAGTGGCAACCCTCTGGGATCAGCTTTTGGGCCAGTACTGTTTAACATCTTATTCATGGCTTGAATGACGGGATGAAGCACTCCACCAGCAAGTGTGTGGACAATACCAAATTGGGCATAGCAGTGAATACACTGGAGGGCAGCACTGCTGTTCAGGGGGTCTGAGATGGGCTGGAGAAATGAGCTGAGAGGAGCCTCAGGAAGCTCAGCAAAGGCCTGCGTCAGGGATGCAGTAACCCCTTGCAATGGAACAGGCTGGGAGCTGACTACTTAATAAGCAGCTTTGCAAACAAAAAA
Source organism: Cariama cristata (assembly GCF_000690535.1). Lineage (NCBI taxonomy): Eukaryota > Metazoa > Chordata > Aves > Cariamiformes > Cariamidae > Cariama > Cariama cristata. Next base: position 4,368 of record NW_009621679.1, read on the forward strand.
ACCCCCACAAAACCAAAAAACCAATACCTAAGGGTCCAGGTGGGCAAGTTGCCCAGGAGCTAGCAGTGCGCCCAGGCAGCAAAGGCTGACTGCGTCCCAGGCTGTGTTAGCAGGAACGCAGCTGGCAGGGCAAAGGGAGGGATCCTGTCCCTCTGCCCAGCGCTTGTGTGACTAAGTGCTAGGTGTCTGATTTGGGCCCCCCAGTACAAGGACAGTGGCATACAGGAGCAAGTCCAGTAAGGCCACTGAGGTGGTCAGGGCTGGAGAATGGACCAGGCTCTTTGCAGAGGTGCACTGGGACAGGAGAAAGGGCAAGAGATGCAAGTTGGAACATGAGAAATTCTGGGTAGATACAAGGGGAGAAAATTGCCACGAGAGTGGTCAAACTCTGGAACCAGATCCTGGAGAAGGGGTGACATCTGCGTTGCTAATGTTGAGGACTTACTAGACAGAACCCTGAGCACCTTGTTTTCAGCAGG